>NW_012119265.1:8891631-8891939 GCF_000951035.1 Colobus angolensis palliatus
CTCTAATCCATCTTGAATTAATCTTCATATAAGGAGTAAGGAAAGGATCCAGTTTCAGCCTTCTACTTATGGCTAGCCAATTTTCCCAGCACCATTTATTAAATAGGGAATTGTTTCTCCCTTTCTTGTTTTTGTCAGGTTTGTCAAAGATCAGATGGCTGTAGATGTAGGGTATTATTTCTGAGGGCCCTGTTCTGTTCCATTGGTCTATACCTCTGTTTTGGTACCAGTACCATGCTGTTTTGGTTACTGTTGCCTTGTAGTATAGTTTGAAGTCAGGTAGCGTGATGCCTCCAGC
Organism: Colobus angolensis palliatus; assembly: GCF_000951035.1. Lineage (NCBI taxonomy): Eukaryota > Metazoa > Chordata > Mammalia > Primates > Cercopithecidae > Colobus > Colobus angolensis. The sequence continues at coordinate 8,891,930 of NW_012119265.1, forward strand.
TTTGTTCTTT
>NW_012119265.1:8893058-8893783 GCF_000951035.1 Colobus angolensis palliatus
ATTTTGTCAAAGGTCTTTTCTGCATCTATTGAGATAATCATGTGGTTTTTGTCTTTGGTTCTGTTTATATGCTGGATTACATTTATTGATTTGCGTATGTTGAATCGGCCTTGCATCCCAGGGATGAAGCCCACTTGATCATGGTGGATAAGCTTTTTGATGTGCTGCCGGATTCAGTTTGCCAGTATTTTATTGACGATTTTTGCATCGATGTTCATCAGGAATGTTGGTCTAAAATTCTCTTTTTTTGTGGTGTCTCTGCCAGGTTTTGGTATCAGGACGATGTTGGCCTCATAAAATGAGTGAGGGAGGATTCCTTCTTTTTCTATTGATTGGAATAGTTTCAGAAGGAATGGTACCAGCTCCTCCTTGTACCTCTGGTAGAATTCGGCTGTGAATCTGGTCGTGGACTTTTTCTGGTTGGTAGGCTGTTAATTATTGCCTCAATTTCAGAGCCTGCTATTGGTCTATTCAAGGATTCAACTTCTTCCTGGTTTAGTCTTGGGAGAGTATATGTGTCCAGGAATTTATCCATTTCTTCTAGGTTTTGTAGTTTATTTGTGTAGAGGGTTTATAGTATTCTCTGATGGTAGTTTGTATTTCTGTGGGGTCGGTGGTGATATCCCCCTTATTTTTTATTGTGTCTATTTGATTCTTCTCTCTTTTCTTCTTTATTAGTCTTGCTAGCAGTCTATCAATTTTGTTGATCTTTTCAAAAAACCAGC
>NW_012119265.1:8894138-8945422 GCF_000951035.1 Colobus angolensis palliatus
TCTTGTAGGGCAGGCCTGGTGGTGACAAAATCTAAGCATTTGCTTGTCTGTAAAGGATTTTATGTCTCCTTCACTTGTTTTCATAATATTCTACAATAAAATGTATTTGTTTTATATTTAGGGAAGATGTATTTTAAAGTCCGGCATGCACGGTCAGTTAACCAGAGATGCAAATAATGCCAACAATTTATTTTACTAATATAAAAGTCTGATATAATTTGTTACCCCTACTTCTTAGAAAAAAATATAAATGGCAAATACCTTTATCTCCTTTTTCAAACCACTGATTGGAATTTGATTGTTTCTGTGGAGTTAACAATCTAAAATAGAATAAATATAATTTTTGTATTTTTTCTGAGTTGATATCCATAAATTATTTCAGAGGTTAAAGCATTTTCTTATTTTTAAAAGTTACCTGACTTGCATAAACTTTTGTGAACTTTTGATAGCTGTAATATGTGAACATTTTGAATGGTTATCCACAGCAGAGTCATTAAATATCTGAAAGAAAGAAATTAAGCATCTGACTCGGCTATATAAAGCAATAAAAAATTTTTTCCTTGTCATAGCAACTCAGAACTCTCATTTCGTTAGCATTTCATCCTTACCATCATTACCATCATTATCAACATCAACAACTACACACATTAACTGAAACCACTACATACAAAACATTAAGTCAAATGCTGAGAAACAAAAAAGTTTAAGAATTTAATGTTTTTGACAAGTATAGTAATGATCTTTGTAGTATTTCTGTATTTAATATAAGCCTTTTAAAATTTATACCACCCATATTCATGACTCATCAACTAAATCTTACCATTTTCTCAATTGATTATCTGATTTCTGTGTCCCTCCATTCTCTATTAACTCTCAAATTTAACACAGGAAAGCAAAACAACAGAGTAAAAGATTAAAAGCTGAAACTTTCCTTTTTATATACATATAAAAGAGCTATTATTCCATTTTAACCTTAAATTGTTTAATATTAATATCTAGCTGGGAGTGGTGATTTATGCCTGTAATCCCAATACTTTCAGGGACTGAGGCCAGAGGATCACTTGAGCACCAGGAGTTCAAGACCAGCCTGTACAACATAGCGAGACCCCATCTCTATAAAAAATTTAAAAATTAGCTGAATTTGGTAGCCTGATGTCCTAGCTACTGGCAGTGGGGGGAGCAAGGGTGGGATTGAGGTGGGACGATCCATCGAGCCCAGGATTTCAAGGCTACAGTGAGCCATGATCATGCCACTACACTCCAACCTGGAAGTGACACAGCAAGACTTTGTCTCAAAAACAAATTGTTTAATATTAATATCTAAACCATTGTTTTATTAATGTTTGTTTCAAGCCTTTTGTTCTCCTTGAATCACTCATTTTAAAAAGTCCCCGCTTTTTGTTATTTGACTCAAAATGAAAACATAGTTTTAACAGAAAAGTTTATCTCATTTATTTTGGCTATAACAGACACTGATCTTAATTCTGTCATCTTTCTGTGCTCTTCAACTGTAAGAAAAAGTGTCAACCTCCTTTAAAGAACAAGTGATGCTACTGTTTTGATGTATGCTTTAAACCAAGCTTGTTCAACCCACGGCCTGCAGGCTGCATGAGTTCCAAAACGGCTCTGACTGTGGCCCAATACAAATTTGTGAACTTTCTTAAAACATGAGATTTTTTTCAAGGTTTTATTTTATTTATTTATTTTTTAGCTCATCAGCTATTGTTAGTGTTAGTGTATTTTATGTGTGGCCCAATACAATTCTCTTTTTCCAGTGTGGCCCAGGCAAGTCAAAAGATTGGACACACCTGCAAGGAGAATACATGTCTGTATATGTCTCCTGGTACAAATACCTGTATAAATATTTCAAATATTTGTTTCGAGTAGATGTCAAGTAGTAGAACTGCTAACTATATACATTTTTATTTGTAATAAATTTATATTGTGAATCAGTCCTCCAAAGTGGTTGTACCAAATTATACTTCCACTATTCTTGACCTCACTAAATATTACCAAGCAAATATTTTAAGTCTGCTAACCTGATAGGTAAAGCCAGACATTTCAGTGGTTTAATTTGCATTTCCCTGTACTTCTGGGGTCTGGCATCTTGTTATGTTTAGTGATCCTTTGGCTTTCCTTTTTTATAAACTGCCTTCTTATTTTGTGTCCATTTTTATTATCTCTTTATTAATTTGTAAGAGTTACTATGTACTTCTTTATATAGTATACATTGTGGATACCAATATTTTGCTCACTTTGTTATTGTCTTTTAACTTTGTTAGTGTCTTTTGTCACATATAAGTTTTTATTTTTATGTAGTCTGTTGATCACTTTGTCTTTTTCCTTCACCACACTGTTATAATTACTATGTTTTGATAATATTTACAAATGTTTCGTGTGATGGAAATATTCTGGAATTAGAGTAATAATGGTTACACAACCTTATGATATACTAAAAACCACTAAATCTACACTTTTAAGTGGTAACTTTCATGGTATATGAATTATACCTCAAGGAAAGAAGAAAAATAACAGACATTTTGACATAGGGCCATACAGATCCCTCTCTTTATCTTGCTAGTTTTTTGGGGGAGGGCTATCTTTGTGTTTGACTTGTATTTTTTAAATTATAGTAAGTAAAAATAGCAACTTTCTAGAATTCATTGAGATATACTGTTTATTCTAGTAATGGGTCAATTTTGGTTAATATTGCAAATAAAAACTTAACTGTATTCTGTGTATGTTGAGCACAAAGTTTGCTAATTCTGCTATTCAGATTCCCTAAATTCTTATTTATTTTTCACCCATTTGATTTACCTCTGTGGCAGAAACTGCCATTTGCCTGTCTTATCCAAAATCTAATTTCTCCTTGTGTTCTACTTTAAAAACCAAAGAAACAAACAAAAAACCCTGTTTCCCAACCTCTTCTGCAGATAGAGGTACCCAAGTGACCAAGTTCTGGCCAATGAAATGATATCATAAATTGTTTACGGAGCTTCTAGGAAAAATCCTTAAAAATGGGGCTGACTCAGCTGACCCTTCTCCGCTTTTTCTTTCCTGCCTGGAAGGCAGATATGATGGCAAATTTACATAGTTACCTTCTGACCATGAAGTGACCTAAAGGTAAAAGCATAGCATGAAAAACAGCAGGAAAAAAAAAAACATAGATGAAGCTTGAGAAATAACGACATTGTTGAGATGATGCTATCAGTCCTGAATCTGAATCACCTACTTTAGAATTTTTTGGCAAGTATGAGAAAAATTCACGTTTATCTTGTTTAAGATGCTATTATTTCACTGGTTTGGTTTTATATTGTTTCACATATAGCCAAACTCAACTCCTAAACTCACAATCAGTACTTTTTTTTTGAGAGACTATATTAAGCTTCTTGTTTTAACTGTGTATTTAACCATTTCTTTGAAAGTCTGTCAAATTCTGCTTTACATATTCTGAAACTTGAAATAATTTAGCACATTGTGGTTTTTACAATTTCTTGAAATTGTTCTTTTTAAAAATATGAAATATATTTACCCCATTAATGCTTTTCACCCTGAACTTTATTTCATACAACATTGTTACATCTGCCTTGTTTTTGTTTGCATTTGCCTGATACATTTTCTTTCTTTTTTCAGTCTCAATGTCAAGTTGTTTCTGCTCTTCTGCTTTAATAGCATATACCCGTATTTTGTTTATATATCCCATAGAAGTAGTTCTGTCTTTTAATGGGGATTTAACTCAGTCACATTTTTGTGGTTACTAATTTGTTCAGAACTATTTCTGGCACCTTATTCGTTTTCTATTTACAATGCTTTCTAGCTGTTTTATTTTTACCCCCATTACTGTCTTTTGTTGGACTAATTAATTTTGTTTTATCTATTTTATTCTACTTTTTTAAAACTAACACATTCCATTTCTCTTCTGGTGGTTACCCTTAAATGTTTAATATATATGCATAAATTTACATTTTTCCAACAATGTATGGAGTTCATCAGTGTTCATATCTTCTCCCTACCTCCATCCTTAAATAAAAAATAGAACTCTAGTAAACTTATTTTTCTCATTTATTTTTCCACCTTCATCCCATATTGACATCATCTGGAATTTCAGTACCAGATTTAAAAATTTTTTAAAGTTATACATATTTACACTTGAGTTTCACTAATTACTTTGGTCACCATTACCAGTGTAAGAACAATTATATTTTTCATTGAGGCTTTCCCTCTGGACTATTTTCAGGAAGAATGGGGAAAGATAAAAAAGTGTGCCAGCAGCAGTTAGCTCTCTGGGTGGTATGCTCCTTATTCTTCATGGGCATCAAGAACCACCCAGGGGACCTGCCTATCTCTCTCACCCAAACTTCCATATTCACTGCTTCCACCTGGAGACAGTCATTCCACTGCTGATGCCTGGCCAAAGATACAGTGGATGTAAGATGAACAGGGGGTTAAGTAAACTAACTATGACTGAGGTAACGCAACCAATTACCTTACTCATCGTCCATATACCTTTATCTTGTGAAACAGTATTATCCTATGCATGTCCTGGGCAATAATTTCCCTCTTCAATCCAATCCTGCTATTTTTCCTTCAGGGATTTCTCAGTTTTGGGTCTACTATGTGCAGGGCTTGGTATTTTAAAATATTTTTCTATTATTGTTAGGAATAAGGGGACAAGTTACAGTATACAATCAGAATGCCATATTGAAACACCATTAAATTTTTTAGACCTTGAGTTTGCACTAATGGCTGATTTAATAAGTTTATAACACACACACACACACACACACACCCATCTGTGTCTTAAGGGTAGTACATTCACTATTACATTTAATGCAAGCAGGTATTTAATTTATACTACTAAAAAAGAGAAACCTACCTGTGTATCATTTTCTTTTTGTCTGAAGTCAATATTGGCAAGCTTTGACTGATTCACAGAACTTTCTTCTTTTGTATCTAGATTATTAAACAGTACTACTTTAAATCAATTCTGGAAACAGAATCAAGTATCTTCCCCAACATTTAACCTAAACTTGTAATCTAGAAAATCAAATCTACATGAATATTTAGTTTAAATTAAAATATGGAATTATTAAATTATTTTAAAACTCTTAATTCCTTACTATATAATAGCTTCACAATAACTATGAAGATGAAATGACAAAAGACCAATTGACAAAACCGTACCTTTATAATGGGTTACCAAAGAAGACAGAGTGGTTGAGGAGACAAAGAAATCAGCCTATGTAGTTAATCTAACATAATGTATTAGGTTGGCGCAAAAGTAATCGTGGTTTTTGCCATTACTTTTGATGCCAAAACTGTTAGGTAATGGCAAATGCCATTAAATTTTAATTAAAAGCAATGGCAAAAACTGTGATTACTTTTGCACCAACCTAATAGTTCATTTAATCTGCAGAGCCACTGAATGAAACTTGACTCAAATATCTCAGTGACTAATTACAGATACTATTAGCATAAGTCTTTTACCTGCCTAAGTCACACATATTGATAATCAACTCCTCAAATGAAAAATATGTAATTTTTCATCCTCCTCTAATAGCTGTGCAACCAGGCCAGACACTTTTTTTGAAAATTATTGTGTGAATAATTCCTTTCTCAGGAGAAAAAAGTTAGGTATAGAAGACATATTTTGTTTGCTCTCGGAAAGATTCAAAGCAGCACTTTCTTGAGTTTATAGGTCCCCAGTATTGTTTTTGCTTATACCAAATGATAAATAAAATTGCTTCCTTTTATTTCTTCTGTGTGTTTGCAAAAAAAAAGTGATGTTTTTGAATAACAAACAGATACTATACCTGCAACTCTTGGTTCTGAAGAATGCATCTTTATTGGTCTTACTAATTTCTGAGATTCATAAGGAAGAAATAATTGACTGCTTTGAGTTTTATTAAATGCAAGTACATGCTCATCTTTTTCAAAAATTCTAAAGAGAAAGGTGAAGTACATTAAATATTAGATAAGTTAAAATTAATATATTTTAAAGTTAGGAGGCATATTTAGATACTATTCAATAAAAACCACTCATTTTGCAGATAATAAAACTGAGTTCCAAAGAATTTAATCGACTTGCCCAAAATGACTGAATTACTTAGTAGTGGTGTCAGAGCAAAAACACACTTCCCCTGATTAAGTTCAGTGCCCTTCCCAATATAGTCCACTCTTGTTTTTAAAATATAATCATTGAAAAAGACTTTCTACACATGTCAAAAACATTTTAAGCCAAAACTTTTAACTACAAATAGCATGCTTCAGATTTCATGGTACTTCAAACTTTAAAAAGACATATTCAGAAATAAATCAACCAACATGAATACAGAAATTGTTAAAACAGTATTATAATCATAAATGGGTCTTTTAAGTTTTTTACTGAAGGAATAGTTTTCACTAAATATTACCTAAGTCAAAGAAATAGAATAAACACTGTCAGAATATATATTGAGTTAAAAATGACTAAATATTTATATGTTTCTGTCAATATATGGAATTTTTCTTACAGGTGGTCAATAAAGTAAAATTCTGTCTATTTACATATTTTTTCAATTAACTTCATTATAAAACTAAAGACATACTTGCATTGAATGTGGTACATGGGAGTGGAGGAATCAAGAAAATAACACATCCAAAAAAGTAGGATCAGGGAAATTAACCTGACAGAAGAGTGTGTTGAAAAATCAGATGAAGGGCCATGGAACTTGAGGAAAGGAATTTTAGAAGAATGAAAAAGGATGAAGTAGGAGGGAAAAGTAAAAGTTGATCAGAAACAGCAATAGTAATACATCTATTTTTCTGTCATATGATAACAGGCAGATCCCATCTTTTTTTTTCTTTTCTTTTTTTTGCCTCTATCACTGATTTCTATTTTATCACCATTAAAACTAAAGACAAGGAAATATGATGTCACACATTTAGCAGCATGCTTTGACTCATCTTCACTCTATAGCAAAGGAAGAACTGGTCAAGGTGGACAGGGTGATAAAAAAAGTAAATACCTTGCTATTCCCACTATTGCTTCTGTTTTACTCCTATTGCTGGCCCATCATGGAAAACAGTGGATGACTTATACAACTGACAGGTGCTAGAACAGCAGATTTGCTGCTGCTACTCTATTTCTCTTTACACATCATCCTCAGCCTTACTAAATAACAAGCAGATTTTAGTATTAGTTCATAATATTTAATAATATTTTTCATAAGAAATTAATAGAAAATAGCCTGCACAACAAAATTTACCGATACTGTGTAAATATTAGTGGTTTGGGATGGAATACAGAATCAAACTTTTAGATGCAAAATATCTGTTCACATAAAATCTAATTTTAAAGGTTACCTATACCTTTCTTTCAGTTCTTTTCTGTTTTCTGTATTTTTGTTCTTTTCTTCCAGAGTTTCTGAAAGAGCCTTAGTTTCATAATGCCTAGATACCTGCTAAAAAGACAAATGGGAATGCAAAACAAAATAATTATTTGCAAAGCAGTAAAAAAGATATGCTTTATCTTATGTTTTTCTATATAATCATAAGATTCATATTTCTGATAGTATCTACTATCGTCTATTTACAGTTATTAAAATAAAAACAAAATTAACAATAAATCACACCCCTTTAACTTTTCCTTACAATTCCATTGGCAAATGTAGATTTTAACGAACTCCAATCTTTTTAAAAACAGATAGTCATAAGCAAAGTAGACATTGATTCCTTACATAAGGACACAGTTACCACATATTTTAAAGGAAATAGCATCTACTTTCTTCTGTTTACTAAAATGATATTACTGTTATTTGGTACCTCATAGTTAATGAATGATAAGAATACAATATTTAACAGAATTTTCAAATATTTAGAAAATCAGGTATTCAAATTTTTCTCAGAATTTGGAAGCGACTTTGATGGGTTATCATACCTATGTAAATAAAAGCCACAATTTCGTGGATGGCATCCAAACGTATCCAAGAAAAAAAAATTTTTTTTTTTGAGACAGAAAAGACTACACTAGTTCTAGCCTAGCTCGCTAAAGATTATAGTCATGTATTTTTCAAGTTTAAATTCTTTATTTACTACCTTTTAAAAAAACCCTGGCGTAGATCTTTTAATGCCTTTAATATCCTGTTATTATGTTGCATCTTATTCCTTCCTCGTGTTCTCTCCTCAGACCTCAAAGAAAGCTAAACTATTCCCCAAAACTCAGTTTAATATATTCAGTACCTAAAATACCTTTTGGCTCCAAAGGTAATCTGAGGCAAATAAATTATCTTAAACCTTTCTCCATATTAGGCTGTCTTAAAAATAGCTCTTCTAAAACTGTCAACTAACATACCATTATATTTATACATTAATACACATATTAGAAATATATAACAAAATACATACCTGGTTTAAATAATTAATTTCTATTTCCATTTCTTCTATTTCTTTCTTCAATTCAGATGAACTTTTGGTAAAACTGCTGGCATTTTTAAGAATATCTTGCGTTTTACATCTCAGATGAACACTTCTTAAGTTAAGGAACTATGTCATGTAAGTAAATTTTACATTTATAATATATGTACCATATCAGAAATGATTAATATTATGTGACATCATTTGTATGTACATTCCATATAAACAGTAAGCAATATTAAAAACAGTATCTGAAAACAGAAGAATAACATAAACATTTGGCAGACTAACAAAGATAATTTATTGTTTATGTTATATATTGAGCTTAAAAATAACATTTAATACAAAATATTTGTTAGGATTATTGGATTAATTATTTTCACAGGCAAGTCTTTTTTTTTTTTTTTTTTTTTGCTTTTTAAATCAAAGTTCATTGTGTCACTTGCTGTAACTAATAAAACATAATTCAGGCCCAAATTTAACTTCTTAAGTGCTTCCATTATTTATTTGTTCAAAGACAATATTAAAAATCTACCCATTTCAAGCCAACAGTATGCTGGACAAAAACAAAATCGACCAAATTTCCCTTTTCTTGCTCTGTAAGGCTCATCAGTGTACCCTACAGAACTCAAAAGAGAGGCAGATCTTCAATTTGGACTTTCTACTTGAACTGGATTTGTGCCCAATTTCAAGTAAAAAATCCTCAGCTATTAATAGACATTCCACATGGTTATTAGCTAATACAATGTCCTAAATTACAATCCATTAGGAGAATTTGAAAATGATAGAATAGTGACAGTTAACAAGAATTCCAGAGAAAATTAATCAGGGCTTTCCTATTCTGCCTTAAAATATGTATGATTTATAAGATAGAACATAAAATTTCAGGTGAATCATGATTTATAAGTCTATTGTTATCAAGTTTCCATTAAAATGTTAGATACAGATAATTAAATCCTAATCTTCAAATCTTCCTACCTCCATTCACCTCTTCCTGTTTGTCATGCAGCCTTGTATCTCATCCCATTCCACATCCAACTCCCTAAACCCTTGCTACACCTTCAGCGTCTACTAACTTTTGCCCCTTCCCACTGAAAAGTTAAAGCACAAATGGGCAGCAAATGAACAGCAAAAAATGAAAGAGACTAAAACCAAAACATGGAAAACGCTAGCAGCAGAAGAGTTAAAAGGATGGTTTAGAATGAAGCAGACAGAAAGGAAGGTAGAATGCAGGGATAAAGAAGACTTAGTACAAATACTGGAGTTATAATCTGATAGGAAAGCATATGAAGGATTGCAGAGGTTAAAAGAGGATTAAAGTTTCAAGTTCATCATCAGGGAAGATCTCTCTGACAAACAGGTGAGACTTAGACCAATTAAGAATTACTTAGGCATCTATTACAGTGGTACTGTATTAGAATTATTTGTTTACATGTCTGTCTTCCCTACTAAACTCTGAGCTCCTTGGAAGAGAGCTCTGTATCATCTTCAGTATTGCCTGGCACAAGGTAGGTTTCCAATGATAGATGAATGAATAAATGTAACTCACCTCCTTTGCACTTTCCATTGTAACAAGTAATAATCAAGCAATTTAACTGGAATTTTCTTTGGTAAGACAGACCAATATGACATTATCATGGTTTGGTTCCTAAGATACGCCATTTAAACCCAAATACATATGCCATTTTATTCTCACCAAAGTTGCTTGCTTCTGATCACATGAATATACATGAAAATGAATCCAAGATGACCTTTAAAATGACTTTTAAAATCTTTTAATTAAACACAAAACAAATCCATGTTATTTTCACAAAGGAAACACAATAACAAAATACAAAACAATGCTTATCTAATAAAAATTATAAGTACAAATACTATTGTGGATACATGTTTAATGTCCATTTAATAAGTGATGGAAAGGGAGCAGGCACTGAAAAACAAAGTCATAGCATAAGCTGATTTATTATCTTCTTTTTGTTACAAAGATACCATAATTAAAACAAAATGACAAAAATATTAATACCTCGAAATTTCATAAAAATTGTTTCATTCATTTTTAATTGTTCAGTACATGCCAACACTCTGCTTTGAATTTCCTCATGTTCTCTTTTCTTCTCATAATATTCACACGAAAAGGGTGTTTCTGAGTATTTTAGTTGGTATTGCTTCAAAACTTCTTTATATTGACGTATATAATCATGATACATTTCTCTGTTAAAATTAAAAGAAATTATGTCTATGTAACAACAATAGATCTAGAAGCTTTGTAAATAGACTCTCAAAGTCTACTAAATTAAGCATAAAAGGCAAATCAAATGTCTTCTTATTCTTGCTTCCCTCAATATTGTCTGTCCTTCAGACTTTCCTTAACTTCACCACATTTCTCAACTTGACTCTTTTTCTTCATTATCTGAGTTATTCACTTCCTAATTCTATTCAATTTAACTCCTACTTCCACCATTTTAATGATGCTGTTCTTCCCAAGGTCACCAATGATCATATTTGTCCAACTGAATGATTTCTTTTTCGTACTGATCCTAATTAACACTGCAGAACCTGGTTCTTTGATCACTTACTCTTAGTAGAACCTCTATCCTCCCTGGTTTCTGAGTCTCTAGTCTCCCCAGCTCAGCTACTTCTATAACCATATATTTTTAATCTTCAATTTTCATTAGCTAAAATTATCACATGAAGTCATGTTCTATGTGTTAGAACTCTGGTTCACCATCATGTATACCCATAACTATTTTATGAAGAAAATTTTATCATGGTTTAGAAGAACTCCTCTAGTCCAGCTCCAGTAGTAGTAGTCGCTCATCTACTTAGGCACAAATCTTAAATGAGACAGTTAATTCTTGCAAAAGGACATTAACCTTTTTTTCTTATTTGACCTGTACTCGATTCTACAAGAATCAAAATTACGATGGCCTATGGGCCAAATCTAATCTGCCACCGATTTTTGTACAGCCTATGAACTATGAATGATTTCTACAAGTTTAAATGATGGAAAAAATCAAAAGTTTATTCCATGACACATTAAAATTATATGAAATTTAAACTTGTGTCCATAAAGTTTTATTAGATTATAGCTCATTTATTTACATATTATCTGAAATTCTCTGGTGCCATAATAGCAGAGTTGAGTAGTCATGACAGATGTTTGCCCACAAAGGTTAAAATATTAATACTTACTATCTGGTTCTTTACCAAAAAAGTTTGCCAACTCTAATCAACAACACTGAAAATGTTAAATCCAGTTCTTTATAGAAAATATATTCTTAAATCTTCTTTTTGCCCAATTTTTATCAAATACTTAGTTTCAAAAAAAATCATAGAAAAATTTTTGAAAATATATGGTTCTTACATCCCTCAAGATTTTGTCATTTCTTGGATCAAAGTATACTCTATGGGGGAGTTTCTTAAAAGATACTCTGATTATCTCACCTTAGCAGATTAGGGAAGAACAAGTCTTCAAAAACTGCACACATGAGAAGAAAAGTAAGGATAACAGCCCTGTGCTGGTGAGCAGGTCTGAATCTTAAGAAAGTTTTAATTTCTTAATATTACTAAACTGTCCCCTTTAGCAAGAAAAAGCAGTTGAGCCCCAAACAAGCTCCTATTCCTCTAAATGTATATTTGCTGATTAAGACCCACTTACTATTTAATAGCTTGGGAAAAATGATACAGAGAAGAAATACCTATAAGAAAATTAAACCTGGGTCACCAGTTCCAGGTGAGATGAACATACCACATCCACCCTATTCATACTGTATATTCATGCTCACTCTTCTAACATACTCCATATAGAAACTCTGGCAGAGCCAGAGTCATAGTTAAAGAAGAGCCATTATTATCTCATCTGTGCCAGCAATATTATTTTTCATGAACGACTTGAACAGGGTTGGGAGATTAGGAGAAACAAGCAACTGGTGCCTCTACTTCCTCCATTATCCACGAAACCAACAAATGAGTTATTTTCCATTTATAAATGCCTGGTACTAAATCATCAATTCAATTAAGCTATGTGGCTGGTTTAAGAAAGAAACAGACAACTGTTTTCACTTTAATACCTTCAGTTAGCTCACAGAAGTCCTCTATAACAAACACTGTGAGAGAAGCACATATTTTAACTGGTTTGCTTTAGCCTCTTACAGAATCATTTTTAAGAATTACTGTTTTATACTCATGACTTACATTGATAGATGTTATAAGAAGCAGTTATATATACTGTGTTTGGGGCTGGGGGCAGTCACTGAAACACATTGCACAATTTCCCCTTTAGAGGACCCAGGGGAGAAATTTCTCTCAAGCCTCAGGAGAAGCCTCTACTTACTCTAAGCAATTGATCTGTTTTTTAAAATGAATATTATGAATCCCAAACTGATTATATTTCCACAATGCCTTGACTACTAGGAATTTGAAAGCTTAATTCCTGCCTGTATCTAACAAATGTGTGGGATACATAGTATGAATTTCTAACTTCATCAAAGCCTTCAATTTCCTATATTTTCCTTACTTCTCTGTAGCCTTGATTTTTAATCTAGTTTCTTTAAACACTATCCTTTCAAGATGATTATTCAGTCAAATCATCTAAAATCCTTTTTTAAATGAAGCAGGATGTATAAATGACAACACAAGTCTCCTTCAGTGATCCCACCCTCTGCCTACCCTCTAGATGATGGTGTACTCCAGCTTTCTCCTCTTTCTGCTCCATATATTTCCATGGGCAATCTCATGTATTTCCATAATTTAAAAATGAAGTCCATATCTATAACTTTAGTCCCTGCCTTTTCTTAAGACTTGTCTTTGAATATATAGAGTATTGCATTCTAGATTTTGCACATGTTTTTAGTTACAATATAAAAATAGATACGGCTCTCATCCAATTATATTAAAAATAAAAACATTTCAATGTTTTATATTAAGTGAAATTTTAATGCCATATAATGTGTTCAAAGTCTCTTGCCTTGTTTCATTACATTCACTAATTACATTTAATCCCCAAGACAATGGGTTTATACATATAATAAAGTAAATTCATACAATTATTGGTGTTTCTCTATTAGAATATAACCACTCCATTAAATCAGCAGTCTAAGATATACAAGTTTGATACAAAGTACCCTTCAAAAATCAATATCCCAAATTTGTAATAAGCTAATTCTACAGTTAACTATTCCCCCCAGATGTCTGCCTAAACAGGTCACTCATAAAGACCATTAACTGATGGACTCTGCTATTATAATTGCTACTGAGAAATAGTTTGTATCTAAGGCCATATCTAAATATATCTAGGGTTAGAGAGAGCTTTACAACAAGTAGGTAGACCTTCCACTGCACCCAAGGAGTCCAAAATACTACATTTACTTAAAATCAAAAACTCCTTCATAGTACAAAATGTCTACATTTTTCAATTGACATTCTTACACACCATGTCCTAGTAATACAAACTTATAGAATTGATAAACTTAATATATGTATTATACTTGTCTTTTTCAGTAGTTTCTTGATAAATAGTAAATTGGTCCTGCATATAATCTTCATGTTTACAAAAAACATCACATGTTGGCTTCCAGCTATAGAAAAAATATATTTGTAATTAGCAACACGGAATGATAAACAAATTGACAGAGATAATTTAAAAATGAACATAATCATTTGAAGAGAAATGAATCTTTCTCTTCCTGGAGAAAACAAGTGTACATCAAGGAAAGTATTTCCATCTCATATCACTCCCACTACCTCCATTTGTGGACTATTATACTCAAATATCAATATTCATGAATTTTTATATTAAACTTGTTTTTGAACCATTACTAGGGAAAGAGCAAATGTGACATGGCTGGATTGTGTATTGCTATGGCATTTCTATTATACACTTTATAACACTCCAATATCAGCCTTTCTCTCTCATCACATTTCTAAGATTTTGGCCAAAAAAATTCTTTGGAGTAAGTATTCAAAGAACTAGAGTAAGGGCTGAAGAGAGGTTTTTTTGCTCCTTTAACACTTAGAAAACAGGTGTCACATCATCCTGAGTTACAAAAAAAGGTAAACCAGAAAAAGAGCAAACAAATTACAAAATCAGACAATACAAATATAACAAATATTCATCTTATATATTTTTATTATGTAACTTGAAAGAATATTACCAATACAAAAATCTAAAATGAATATATAACATGGTGGCTTCCAGTCTAAGTATTCTTCAAATATTTCCCTTTTTTCTAACATTTTTTTCAGATCCAAAAATTACACATACCCAATTTGGAATCACAGAAAAGTATATGTAAGACAATAACTATTAATCATATTCTCAATATTGAATAATGACTATTATTATTGTTTTAATAAATTATTTCCAAATGTTACTATAATTATACATTTTAACATCATTGAGATCTTATCCTGTTTTTATCACTTAGTAACAGAACTCGTACCTAAATATTTGTCTGAATTTCTGATCATTTCCTTAGAAAATATTCTCCAAAATGAAATTAGAAGGTCAAAAATTATATATACATATATTCTCAATATTTTAAAATATCATAAATACTCATGGTCGTAAAGATAGCAACACTAGACACTGGAAACTAGTATGGGGGGGAGAGGTGAAAAACTATTGAGTACTACGCTCACTACCTGGGTGATGGGATCAGTCATACCCCAAACCTCAGCATCACACAATATACCTATCTGATAAACTTGCACATATGCCCTCGAATCTAAAATAAAAATTGGAATTATTTTAAAATTCCATAAAACTACATGTTCATTGAGAAGGTATTCACTATAGGCCTTTTGATGTACATCCTTCTAGACTTTTTGTAATTATATATACATACACAATTACTAAATTGGCTTAATATTATGAATATTGTTATTTAACCTGCTTTGACCAATTTGTAATTTTAAAAAGTTGGAGACCTTGCTTTTTAAAAGACTTCCTTTACTGTTAACATCTTCCCGTGTCAACAAATATACGCCTATATCACAATTTTATTGGCTGCCTAGCGTTCATTCATATGGATACACCAAAACTCATTTAACCAGTTCCCTAATGCTGAACATTAGAGTTGCTCCTAACATTTTCCTATCATTACAAAAAGACTGAAATAGAACTCAATAGAAAAAATAAATAAATAACCTGATATTTTAAATGGGCAAAGGATCTGAATAGACATTTCTCAAAGAAGAGATACAAATGGCCAACAGACATATGAAAAAATGCTCAATACCTCTAATCATCTGGGGAATTCAAATTAAAACCAAAAATAAGATATTACCTCACACCTGTTAGAATGGCTGTTATCAAAAAGATGAATAAGGCTGGGTGTGGTGGCCCACACCTGTAATCCCATTACTTTGGGAGGGTGAGGCAGGTGGATCACCTGAGGTCAGGAGTTCAAGACCAGCCTGGCCAACATAGTGAAACCCTGTCTCTACTAAAAATACAAAAATTAGCTGGGCATGGTCGTGCATGCCTATAATCCCAGCTACTCAGGAGGCTGAGACAGGAGAATCGCTTGAACCCGGGAGGTGGAGGGTAGAGGTCGCAGTGAGCTGAGATTGTGCCACTGCACTCCTGCCTGGGTGACAAGAGTGAAGCTCCATCTCAAAAAATAAAAAAGGTGAATAACAACAAGTTTTGGGGAGGATGTGGAGAAAAGGAAACTCTTGAACACTGTTGGTGGAAGTGTAAATTAGTACAGTTACTTCAGAAAATAGTATGGCAGGTCCTCAAAAAACTAAAAGTAGAATTACCACATGATCCAGCCATCCCACTTTTGAGTATTTGCCCAAAGGGAATGAAATCAGTACATCAAAGAGATATCTACCCTCCCATGTTCATTTTAGCATTATTCATAATATTAAGATATGGAAGCAACCTAAGTGTCCCACAAGAGGTGGTGGATAATTAAAGTGTGGCATAGATACACAATAAAATACCATACAGCCTGAAAAAAAGTAGGAAATTCTGTCATTCAAGACAACATACATGGAACTAAAGGATGTTATGCTAAGTGAAATAAGCCAGGCAGGTAATGGCAAATACTGTATGACCTCACTTATATGTAAAATCTAAAAACGTCAATCTCATATACACAGAGAGTAGAAAGGTGGTTACCACAGGTGGGGTTGAGGTAA
Source organism: Colobus angolensis palliatus (assembly GCF_000951035.1). Classification (NCBI taxonomy): domain Eukaryota; kingdom Metazoa; phylum Chordata; class Mammalia; order Primates; family Cercopithecidae; genus Colobus; species Colobus angolensis. The sequence continues at coordinate 8,910,681 of NW_012119265.1, forward strand.
AGAAAAAAGGGGGAAAGGGAAAATGTTGATCAAAGAACACAAAGTTTAAGTTGGAGTGGAGGAAAAAAAATTAGTGATCTACTGCACTATATAGTGACTACAGTTAAATAATATATATTTCAAAAGTGCTAGAAAAATAGCTTTTTAACATTCTCATCACAAAAAAAATAAGTTGGTAAGGTGATGAATATCTTAATTAGCTTGATTCTTTCGACAATGTATACACAGATCAAAACATCACATTGTACCTCCTAAACATACATAATTTTCAATTAAAAATAAATTTTAAAAATGTTCTGTGTATGGAAAAAAAGACTGACATAAACATTTGGTTGTACATTACATCTTTGAGAGGATCTCTATTTCCTTATGAAAAATTCTCAGAAATTGAATCACTTAATCAAAAATTATGCTTGGGCCAGACGCGGTGGCTGACATGTATAATCCCAGCACTTTCGGGGGCCGAAGTGGGAGGATCACTCCAGTCCAGGAGTTCGAGACCAGCCTGGGCAACATAGTGAAACTCCATCTCTATTTTTTAAAAAATCATGCTTATTTTTAAAGCTTTTAAAAATATATACCGGCATGTCATCTAAAAGATTTATACTACTGTACACTCCTACGGTGTATGAGAGTTGATATTCTCATTTATTGCCAGTGTTAGGTGTGTGTTTTTTTTAATCTCAGCAAAACTCAGAAGCAAAAACAATAGCATCTAATTATTGCTTTAATTTAGACTATTTCTTTTTTTTTCTTTTATTTTCTTTTCTTTTATTTTTTTTTATTATACTTTAAGTTCTAGGGTACATGTGCATAACGTGCAGGTTTGTTACATATGTATACTTGTGCCATGTTGGTGTGCTGCACCCATCAACTCGTCAGCACCCATCAATTCATCATTTATATCAGGTATAACTCCCCAATGCAATCCCTCCCCCATCCTCCCTCCCCATGATAAGCCCAGTGTGTGATGTTCCCCTTCCCGAGTCCAAGTGATCTCATTGTTCAGTTCCCACCTATGAGTGAGAACATGCGGTGTTTGGTTTTCTCTTCTTGTGATAGTTTGCTAAGAATGATGGTTTCCAGCTGCATCCATGTCCCTACAAAGGACGCAAACTCATCCTTTTTTATGGCTGCATAGTATTCCATGGTGTATATGTGCCACATTTTCTTAATCCAGTCTGTCACAGATGGACATTTGGGTTGATTCCAAGTCTTTGCTATTGTGAATAGTGCCGCAATAAACATACGTGTGCATGTGTCTTTGTAGTAGAATAATTTATAATCCTTTGGGTATATACCCAGTAGTGGGATGGCTGGGTCATATGGTACATCTAGTTCTAGATCCTTGAGGAATCGCCATACTGTTTTCCATAATGGTTGAACTAGTTTACAATCCCACCAACAGTGTAAAACTGTTCCTATTTCTCCACATCCTCTTATTTAGACTATTTCTATTAGTAAGATTGAGCATTTCTGCACGTGTGTTAGACTTGTGTATTTTTTTCATTTTGGTATTTACCCGTTTACCTTCTTTGCTCATTTTTCTAATAGTACTTTTGCTTTTTCTTATTATTTCTACAAGTATTTTATGTTTTTAAACAATCCTTATTTGACACTTTTCCTAGCTTATCCTTTTGTCTTTCACATCATTATAGGCTATTTTTCTCTTTAATTTGTGTGCAGTCATATTTATCCATCATTTCCTATGTGGTCTCTGGTTTTAGTGACGTATTTAGAAAGACCTTCCTCTCTCAAAGATTATATAGCACTTGTATTTTTCTAGTACTTTCATAGATTCATATTTCACATTTAAATCTCATAACCAGTATGCTGAAATCATGTACTAGAGGTATTCATGAATTTAGACATATTAAAATCAACAGATCCTACCGACTCTCCTCAGACCCAGCAGAAATTAAGCTTTTACAAAGTACGACATATCTAGTACACGGTAGATTCTAAGGGGAAACTATTAGTACTTTTCCACAACCCAATGCAGCTAATTGAGGAAAACCACTGGTAAAATCTACTACAATAAAACCCAAATAAAAATAAAAGAAAATGGTCAACAACATGTAAGTTTTGGCTGATCAGATTACCAAAATATTTAAACACAATTCCAATGTTGGGAAGAGTATGACGAAATAGGAACTCTCCTACATTGTTTTTTAATAATTCATTTTCTATTTATAAAAGTAACAATCTTTATAATAAGTCAATCAATGTGTCACTGCCTAAAATTTTGTTCTCATACATTGCTGGTGGGAGCATAAATTGGTATAAACTTTTTGGAGAGCAGTTTGGTATTATTCACCCAATGTTTAAAAGTGCATACTCTTTAGCAATTTCACTTCTAGGAGCCCATTCCATAGCATCAGATCTCTATATGTAGAAGTGTATCTGTACATGACTGGAAATAACCTAAATTTCCATTAATAGGGGAATGGCTAAATAACAGGCTACATCAATACCATAAATACCATGGAGCTGTTAAAAAGAGTGAAATATACACGCAATTACATGCATAGTACAAATTGCATTATATATTGTTAAATGTTAAAAAGCAAGTTGCAGAATGAAGTGATTCCATTTTTGTAAAAAGGAAAGAGCTATATAGACAGGTGTGTGTGTGTGTGTGTGTGTGTGTGGTGTGTGTAATAATGATGTTAACTATTCAAGGTCTAAAAGAATGTGAGTGATTACCTATGCAGAGGATGACACAGTAGGGGATGGGAACTGCAAGCAGGGAAAAACTATTCACACCATATATATGTATATTGCTTGAATCTTTGTATTAGGTATATATTACCTTTATAATTTCTTAAAACCAGTGGGAAAAAAGTAATGGGGGAAAAACCAAAAAGGCTTATTAAAATTTTGAATAACAAAATATTTCAAAACAAATATGATCCTAAAGTACAATACTTACTACAATGTCCATATAAAAGTACAGAAAATTTATATTTGTAATAAGTCTTTGTTCTTTTTATGCCTTTGTTTCAAAATGTTTGTCTTCTACTAGAGTTAACTAGTAGAATCCAGAACCTGAAGCCATGTTGAAAGAATTCTTAACATATTAAATATGTTTATTTTGAAAAACTTTACGCTGTATCCCCTCACACAAAAATAAGATCTTGAAAATTCAAAATTGGAAATCGTTTCAAATTTATCTAATAGGAATTTTATATACTGAGCCTATTCAAAAGTTTATAGTTAGGTTAACTGGATCTGAATTAGTGAGATCTTATAGTTGTTTAGTTCTACTTCTCTTTTGATCCTCCTGTAATCCCTTTACATAGTGGCATAACAAGGCACATTAAGACTTGATTCATTAGCTAATATAGAATACTACTTTGAAGCAAGTATCTTCAAGGTCAAAAACCCTGAATAAAAGAATGTAATGAAAATTGAATCTTTCAAATACTCACTTTCTGCAGTTGTCTTTAATCTCCTCACTATGTTTACAGTAATGATCAATTTCCTCATCTGTTGTATTTATAGTTTCATGTATCCTACAAATAGTTACTTTGTTTTCCTTAATATCTTCACAGCATTCTAGAAAGAGGAAATATTTTCTTAATGCAGAAATCATAAATTCAAAATAAACAAATAGGGGGAAAAAATGGGTATGGCAGCTTACCTAAAAGGAAGAGAGCCAGAGAATGGAGAGGAAATGAGGCTTGAGATGGGTGGAACCGTATACTAAAATGCAGAGAACCAGGGCCAGGCCTGATCCTACAGACAGAAGCTAAGAAGGATTTCAGTTGGGATTGAGAAATAAATGTCCCTTGTACCTCATCTTTAACATAAGAGGGCTAGATTCAGTGATATCTAAGGTCAATCGTATCTTAAGATGCTATGAATTCGTGCAAACATTTACTCATTAATGACACTAACACAAGCCTTCTGTTTCTGAAAAATGTGAAATTTCTATTCATCAACTCTATGTCAATTAATTACTAAACTCACTTATCTTTGTTACTAGTGATTAAATGATAAAATGGACATAATTTCTTGAAAAGATTAAAATAAATTCTTAATATGCTGTATTTTTTTTCATTGCAGAAAAGATAACTAAACTCGGCCGTTTCAGAACGATTAAAAAATGTAGAACTCTGTTTTTTATGGTTCTTTTGTCGGATCTTAAAATACTATACAGTATTTGTGTGACTCGCCTTGCTATTTCTCTGATAACATTATTTTTCAGAATTATTATTCCTGAAAATGTGGCATCTATCAATTTTGATCCCTGATTTCTGGTGGCTTCTATAAAGATAAAAAAATTTCACTCAACTATTTGAAATAACTTGTTATTAGAGAAAAATAACATCTTTTCAACTGCACCTAAGGGGTCATTTCTGCTTAAGACAAAATTCTTCACAAAATAATTAAATGCTGAATATAGAAGTTTATTATCAAACAACTATAGTTAAGTCACATCTATTTTGTCTAGGGTAAACAGTTTATTTGTCGCTAGAGAAAACTGACACAAAAGTTACAACGCCAACAATAAGTTGCCCTAAACAGGGCAATTGTATATTATGTGCCATAAGGAATTAAAAGACTAAAATATCTTTATCATGCAAAGCTACTTACTATTAATTCTTTGAATCATCTCTTCTTTAGTACTTATGTCTTGCTCATACTGGAAGACTAAAATAAACAACTCTCTTGTGATTTCAATTCATTGTTAAAATGCCAAAGGCTCATACAAAAAGCTACCTATTTTTTTACTTTATACCTACCAAATTCTAGCAAAAGTCTGTCCAAACTGACAAACAGGCTGTCATTCATCTTGGATACTATGTTAAATGAAAAAAAAAAAATTATAAGGAAAGATTTTAAGTCATATGCAAAACAGGATATATTTGGTAACGACCTTTTCGATATAGCATTCTTCACAGGAACATGTGGGCGGCGCCAGAACTGGAAGGAGAGAGGTCCCCTGAGCCCATGGCGACTTTCCCAGTCCCTTCCTGGGCCAAGCCCAACGAGCGCTTCAGAAATCGTTGTTGAGTCGGCGCACGACTTGAAGCTTTGGGGATGGGATAGGAGGCACCCGCATAACCGCTTATGCGTGGGACTGCAACAAGCGTCCGGATCTTCCAGGATTCACGGACACCCAGATTTCTCCATAGGATATGCCCTTTAAAATAACCGTTCTGAGTATGTCCCTTGGTGGCGAGTGTACAACCACGTGTAGCAAAATTCTAACGAAAGCCCTTCCCCAATAGCCGGGTAAACCTAGAGAAACAGTGCGATTTCGCATTTACGAATTTACCAAGGAGAATCAAAAAAGTGGAGTTGTTCACAGGACTGCCAACTCGCATTACAGCATACGCCTGAGGCGGGGTTCGTGTCTACCGTTCCCCTCAGAGTCCAGAAGCCACAGCCCGCGCGCTTCGCGGTGGGAGCTCGCCGGCCGACTCCCACCCTCACAGCCTCCTGTCCTGGCTTCCCCTCGCCCGAGGCCGCAACACCGCATCCCCCCACCCATCCCCGGCCGCGCCCACAGTCTCTGGCCGCACCAACCCGCGAGATAAGGCGACTCTGGTGGTTCTGAGGGGCAGGGCCAGCCAGCACCCTCCCACCCACTCACATGCTCCCCCTCAAGAGTCGCCGGCCCAGGGAAAAACCGACACCCACAGCTCCCTTCCCCACGCACCTAAACAGCCCCTCTGGACCCGAACGCCCACACCCTCCCTCCCTGGGGTCCCAAACTCCACTCAGGATCCCCGGGCCCAGGGACGCCACAGCTGATCCTGACTCCAAACGGCCGGAGTCTTGGCCTGGCCTCGCTGAGCCCCGCCCCCACACCCCTGGTGCCAGCCCTAAGAGACCCCGCGGAGCACGCCGCGGGATCCGCAGATCGCGCTGAAGAGCAGCGAGATCGCGCTTTGGACGAGATCTGCGTGGCTGCAACCGCTCCTTCTTCGCGGGTGGAAGCGCGGAGGAAGCCCCGTAAAACCCCAGAAGTGGGTGCTGAAGTCAGGGGACCCTCAAAGAAGTAGGGACCTGTCAGGGACTCTCCTGTTTTCTTGAAGAAAAGTGTTTTTTAAAGCCTATTTATTCCTCTTGTAACAAATTTTTAAAAATATTTTGGAGTACAGAAATAAAATTGATATTAACTTTAACAGGACAGTAAAAAATACTCGATTCAGTAATCAAAATTCAATTCTGAATTCAGTATTTTTCAAAACATCTTAAAAAGCAAGCACAATTCAAATACATATTAGTTGAATGGACGTTTTGAGACTGACTCATTTGCTCAGTTTCAAATAAAGCACATTTTCTGTCCAAAATGCTGTCTTCAGGTAATTTATGCTCTTAGGTTTTGTCTGCCTATCCACCGTGAAATAAAGAGTGTAAACAAAATAATTTAAGCAGTTCAGTCCTCCAAAGTGCCTCAATCCATTGTATATTTCTGGTAGAAATGTTTTTAACCCTAAATGATCTCAATAATTGTCTCAAGTCACCAAAACCTAAGCTGTTTCACAGAATATTTAAGTGAAAAAGAAGGTTTCAGAAGTTTTTATTGCTTAATTGCCTCAGATCAGATATGCATAACCAGTTTTATTATAGTGTGCTGTCATATTGCTCACTAGTTGGTATTAATACGCATCAAAACTAACATACGTTTTGATAATGTAAGAATTTAGCAGATTTATTCTTTTGTGTGTGAAAAATCTTTTTACTTCGTTTTTCCAGGTTTACTGAGGCATATTGACAAATAAAAATTGTATTTACCAAGTACATGATATTTGGACGTATGCATACATTGTGAAATGATTACCATGATCAAGTTAATTTGGATAACACATCCATCACCTCATATAATCATTTTTGGGGGTGTGTGTTGAGAATCTTTAAGATCTACTCTCTTAGCAAATTTCAAGAACACAATACAGTATTATTAACTAGTCACCATGCTGTACATTAGATCTCCAGAACTTATTCAGTCTGCATAACTGAAACTTTGTACCCTTTGACCACCATATTTCCTCATTCCCACCTCCTCCCTCCCCCAGCCACTGGCAACCACTATTCTACTCTCTGCTTCTATGGGCTCAGCTTTTTCAGATTCCACATACAAGTGAAGTCATACAGTATTTGTCTTTCCGTGCCTGACTTACTTCACTTAGCATAATGTCCCACAGGTTCAACCACCACCCACGTGGTTACAAATGACAGGATTTCCTTCTCTGTTAAAGCTGAATAAAATTCCGTGTGTGTGTGTGTGTGTGTGTGTGTGTGTGTGTGTATGTGTTTATCTATTCATTGACAAGTGAATGGATAGGTTGAGTACATATCTTGGCTATTGTGAATAATGTTGCAGTGAACATGAGAGCACAGACATCTGTTCCACAAAGTGATTTTATATCCTTTGGATATATATTCAAAAGTGGGATTGCTGGATCTTATGGTAGTTCTATTTTAAAATTTTGAGAAGCCTCTACACTGTTTCCATAATGGCGGTACCAGTTTGCATTCCTGCCAAGAGTGTACAACTTTTCCTTTTTTCCATATCCTTGTCAACATTTGTTGCCTTTTTTATCATAGTCATTCTAACAGGTGTGAGGTATCCTATTGTGATTTTGATTTGCATTTCCCTGTGATTATTGATGTTGAGCATTTCTTTATACATCTGTTGGTCATTTGCACATCTTCTTTTGAGCAATGTCTATTCAGGTCCTTTGCCCATTTTTAATCAGATTGTTTGTTTTCTTGCTTAGATATTAACCCAAATTTACTCTTATTACATTTGTTTATATTTATTAACTATTACTTTTTAGGAAAACATAAGAAAGCAAATACAAAGTGCAAAGCTATTTTGTCTTGCTGGCACTACATTGCTATGACTATCAAGAAAATTTAGTAGGTAAAAAGTTAGTCCACTTCAATTTAACACTAGATTTTCTTATGAAAATTTGTAGAAATCTAGAAACACCACCTTACTGAGATCTGAAAATCAATTTATTTGCAAAAATTCACATCTATACATATCCTAATTACCCTCATAAAAGTATACCTAAGTTCTACCAACACCACTGCCATCTGTCTTATTCCATTCCAAAATTTTCTTCTGGAAAAGCAATGAAGATGCTCCATCTACTGGAGAGTTTTAAATAAATTTTATTTCCCCCTCTCCTTCTCCCTGTTCCCTCTCACTCCACTGAATTATAGTGCTCCATTTGAAAAATTATAGAACTTTGACTCAGATAAACATTTGTCTTAACAAATCATTTTCTGGGAAAGCACTCCCATAAGATAAAATTTTCCTTATCTACTATTGACACCTTTGCCTCTTGATCCATAATCAAGAATCTGAAGAAATCCATTACTTAAACCCACTGCTCATTCTAATTGCACTGTATTCCTTTTCTTCCTTTTATTGCTTAATTTGTCTAATAGGAAGTATGTGTCTCCTACCTACAATTCCTCTCCACTCATTTCCTAACTGACCTTTTCAATTCAACTACTATCTCCATCACATTTAACTACTTTCTCAGGTAATCAAAACATTTTAATTCCAAATCTTATGGTCTTTTCTCAGTCTTACCCTCCTCCCTTCCTTTTTTTTTAACTCTCTTCTATATTTGGTTCCAGGACTTCCAAGACACTACTCTCTTCTAGTTCTCCCACCTCTCCTATCTGCCCCTCAGATTTCATCTTCTACTTCTTTCCCCTCACCATCACCATGGACTCTTACCAAGATTTTTTTCCTTAACTCTACCCTTCTCTTTTTGGGGGGTCACGCATCCATAATAACTTCAATTATCACACCTGTGCTTATACTTCCAGTCCTATCCTATTATCAGGGAGTTATCCAAATATTTATCTTTATACGCTTTCCATCAATTTTGATTTAACCTGATCTAAATCCAAAGTCATCTCCCGTAAATAGTGATTCACAAAGTCTTGCTGATTTTTTCTTTGATATATTCTTTGTATGCATTCAGTCAACTCTATAAACAATCTTTGCAGTCAGGCAGATACAGATTTAACCTCTGGATCTGTCATTTGTTAAGTCAAAACTCTGGGCAAGTTTCTAACCCAAGCTTTCGTTTCCTCACATATAAAGTGGAAACTGTAATAACTCCAACATCATAGGATAGCTATGAAAATTGAATAAAATAATTTCTATAAAGCCCCTAATATAATGCCCAGCACATAGTATATAGAAAATATAGAAGACAGCAGAATGAAACTTCTTCAAATTCTAGCTATCAAACATATGATCCTACTTAAATCTTCATTATTCTATCCTCCTTCTGTTGTTACAATAGGGGAGCTATCTCTCCTCTTATCTAAAGCCAATTCCTCCACCTGTACTTGCGTACCATCTCCTCTTGCCTCCTCAGAAGTGTTAAAATATCAAATATGCCTTTTCTCTCATGTGTATTCAATCTCTTCCATTTAATTGGATCCCTGTCATCAGCTTTAAACATGGTCAACTCTATACCAGAAAAATGAAAGAGAGAGAATCTTCCCTAACATTAAAGGTTTTATGAATCAATTCATATTTCTCTCGCAGCCAACCTGCTTTCTAAACAGTTGTCTAAGTGTGCAGTTTCCCTCCTAACTCTTTTCTTACTCCAGTCTGCCTTCCAATGCCATTATGCCATAAAATTTGTTCTACGATGACAATGACCTCATGACACTAAATCCAATGAACATGTTTCAGTCCTTAGCTGACCTGACCTCTGCAGCGTTCAATGGTATTTATCACTTTTCCTTCTTAAAACACCGCAGTAGCTACATTATTTTTCTCCCATCTCTCATAATTCTCTCTATCTTCTCTTTCAGCCTTCTCTCCTTCCACTCAGCCATTAAATGTTGTAAATCTCAGGCTCAGTCCTAGCCCTTTTTTCATCTGTGCTCCATGTGCATGGTTTCTAATGCAACCACTATACAGGTGACTTACAATGTGTATCTCTAGCCCAGGCCTCTAGTGTCAATCCAAACCAGTAATTACAAACAACAGAAATTAATTCTGGCTGATTTAAGCAAAGGTAAAATTTGTGTGAAGAATACTGCGATCAGGCATGGTGGCTAATGCCTGTAATCCCGGGACTTTGGGAGGTCACGGCACAAGGACTGCTTGAGCCCAGGAGTTCAAGACCAGCCTGGGAAACACAGAGAAACACCATCTCTATAAATAAATAAATAAATAAATTGGTGCACACCAAGTCCTAGCTACTTGGGAGGCTGGGGCGGGAAGATCACTTGAGCCCAGGAATTCAAGGCTGTGATGAGCTATGATCACACCACTGTACTCCAGCTTAGGCAGCAGAATAAGATTCTGCCTCTAAAAAATAATAATAAAGTAAAAAATTTTTAAAATGATGCCGTGTAACACAATACTCCCCAGAACAGCTAGAGAACCAGACTCATGTGCTATATAGCATGAAGCAATAACCAAACTCTTACCACAGATTTGGTAGTCAAGACACCATCACTACAACCAAGCACTGAGGGCTGCAGCTCACACCACTATCATGAGCACTACCACAACTGCCCTACAAACACTATCTTACTTTAACTGTCACCTGTTAACAGATAAGATTCTTTCTAGGGCATACTTGTTGGTGTAACTCATTCCAATTCAAAATCTTGGGTAGATATATTTCATTAAAGAAGCCTATGACACACAAATCACTTCTTCCTCCCAGACTGTTAGAGTAAAATATTGTCCAAACATAAGAACTGGATATAAATGCTGGGCAGTCAAAAAGAATAGCAACTGTTCATGACACCTATCCTCTGAGTTCCAGACCCACGTATCTAATAGCCGACATGATAAGCTATCTTAGTCCATCCTGCACTATAACCAAACACCACTAACTAGGTAATTCATAAATAATAGAAATGTATTGCTCACAGTTTTAGAGGTCAGTAAGTCCAACACTGAGGCACTGGCAGATTCAGTGTCTGGTAAGGGTGCACTCTTTGCTTCCAAAATGGTGTCTTGTTGCTGTCCTCCAGAGCGGACAAATGCTATGTCCCAACATGGTGAAGAGGACAAAGTCATTCCCTCAAGCCCTTTTATAGGCACTAATACTAAGCCCTCATCACGCCTCTTATTACTATTGCATTAGGTATTAAGTTTCAACATGAATTGTGGAGGGACACAAACATTCAAACCATAGCACAAGCTCAAACACAGCTCATGTATTTCCCCCACTAATGCTGACCTCCTTCATCCTTTTCATTAATGAGACCAGAATCTATTTGTGCGTACCAGAAACCTACACCTTGACAACCTTCCTCTCCTATCATCCCCCATATCAAATCCATCATAAATCCTACCAATTTTTCCTCCTAAATATCTTCCAAAGATAAAGATATTTCCTCTTAAATATCTTCCATCCATTTTTCTCTATTTCAACTGCCACCATCTAAGTCCATTCTCTCACCTGGATTATTGTACTAGCTTCCAAACTGGTTTTGCCACATATCCACTCTAGCCCTCTTGCCCATTCTCTGTCCATCCTGTGACAGAACAATTCTTAAATGTAAATATTCTCTCTCTCTTTCTCTCTCTCTCTCTCTCTCTCACACACACACACACACACCCCTATGTTAAAGCATATCAATGACTTCCTATCATTCTAAGAATAAGGACAAAATACTTTTTTATTGGAAAAATTCAAAATTTATTTTTCAACAGACAGCATCAGCAGGTACCTGTGTTGAAACTACAGGTGTTTCTCTACAGATCATGTATTCATAAGGCACTACTAGCTCAACAGTGAGAAAGCCACTTGGGTGTTTCCTGCAACAATACCCACTTCACAGTGTGAACGGGTACTATTATTGTGTTCTCTTAAAATTCCAGAAGGAAAGGCACAACTTGGCAAAACTTAAAATTTTTTTTTGATCCTAAGTCAGGTGCAATAACTAAGAGACAAAACTTGGAGTAACATTCTGGCCTTCAATAAAGACCTTCCACAGGAAGAGAAAAGACTTCTCCACCCTAAAGTTATGGTCTTTTTCTCTCCTTCCTTGTTAACCATTACAGCATTGTTTCATCATTTGCTCAATATTAACACATGTACAAAAGTGAATTTTTAGAGAAGAAATAAAAATATCTTGAATATCCAGCTGTTCCCACCAATACATCAATCCTTAGGGATTGGGAATTCTTCAGCAGTCATAAAGTAAGAAAATAGAGACTATGGCTACAAAAATAATTTTAAAAAATGAATTATGGGCCCAGCGCAATGTCTTATGCCTGTAATCCCCACACTTTGGGAGTCCAACACAAGCAGATCGCTTGAGTTTAAGACCAGCCTGGGCAACATGGCGAAACCTTGTCTCTAACAAAACATAATAATAATAATAAATTAGCTGGGTGTGGTGGTATGTGCCTATAGTCCCAGCTACTCAAGAGGCTGAGGCAGGAGGATGGCTTGAACCTGGGAGGCGGAAGTTGCAGTGAACCAAGATTGCACCACTGCACTCCAGCCTGGGTGACAGAGTAAGACCCTATCACAAAAATAAAAATAAAAAATAAATGAAGTAGATAAATTAAAGCTTTCACAGCCAGGACTTGCCTGTTCTAACTTTGCAGTCTCCATGAAATACTTAGGAAAAAAAATCTTCATAATTACATGGCATCAGTCTCACTAACGAATTTTTTTTTAATTAGTACGTGAACCTGTGATAGAAAACATGCCTTTCCATGAGTTTCAACTCTAGAATAAAAATCCAGATTTTCAATAGAGTAGGCATTGGCCAATTGCATTACATCACCTAATATTCCCCACTCAGGTGCCCACCTCTTCTAGCGTTCAGGAAGATGAAGACATCTGGGAAGTGTGGGAAGGGCATTGGCACACTTGGGGCTTCGAATGAACCATACTTAAATAAGCAGCAACACACACATTGACTCCCTAAGGACTAAAGTAAGCCCATGTGAGGGTATCCTACTTAAGGTTCTAGGGTTGAAGAAACTTTGTAATTCTACAACCTTAGTATTCTGGAGTTTTTTTAAGGTACACTCAAAACAAACAAAACAAAACAAAAGATAGGTACATGGTTAGATGGCATATAAAACAGGTCCCTAAATATATGACAGATCTTGTCCACTTACCCAAATACAGTTACCTTGTAAGTATACAGTACCCCTTCCCCCAGTTAGGCTAAGCAGTTATGTTTTCCACTTGGTTCAATAAGCTCCAACTGTTCTACCTTAAAATAGGTGACAGACTTTGGAAACAGTCACTCTAGGGGTGCGAAGTTTCTATGTGTGACAAAGTGACAAAGCTACTTTCAAGGCCCACTTGTTCCAAAATATAAAAAAAACTTCTAGTCTGTATTTGTGTTGTTATAAATTTTTTTTTTCATTTTTTGTTTTTATTTTTTGCAAAGCAGCATAGCAACAATTGTGATTGTAGGACTGTCTGAGGTTGCAGACACAACTGGAAACATCATTTGCACATCAGTAAGAAAAAGGAAAACAGGAAATAGAGATGTTTCTTAAGAAAATGAAGAAAAAGAAAGCACAGATTCTAGAGATTTCACCAGCTGCATTCCTCCTTCTATGCAGGTTCCCATTTTGTTTAGTTGACCACAGTCTTGTTGTCTTCCAAGAAGTGAGGGAAACTGGTGTTTAGAAACACTCTTAGTAGCTCCTGGTTTTTCCACATTAGCACTGATACATGAATGGGAGCTATCCATCTTAGAGATAGTACATCATTCGCAATGAAAACAGGGACGCTGGAAGGGTGTCAACACTGGCGCTGTAGACCACAGAGATCTCATTGTTCTTCATGGCAAGGCCACCATTGAGCATGCTGATGTACTAGTTCCACACGACAGGGTCCACATTCATCAAATGGGCCAGAATTTCCTTGGGAAACATTTCTGAGACTCTTTCCATTCATATCTAACATCCACAGTGAAAAAAACAACATCCATGGTGTTCTTGATAGCCAGCTTCTTTCCATGGCATGTCTAGTTATTGTTTACCTTGTGCATCATATAGTGGACCTTCAAGTTGCCTTTGGTGGCGAAAGCTTGTCTATATATGTCGCACACAAAAGGTCTCTCTCCAGTGTGAGCTCATTAATCTGAAGGCACTAGCAGACAAGAAATTCTTCCCACATCATGTGCAGCTGTGTTGCCTGGCCTGTCTGCATGATTGAGCTGCTAAAAAGGTGTCAGCCCAAGAACATGGCCAAGGATCTGATAAATATGTTAGAAACTTCAACTCTGACATAGGTTGGATGTGCTTGTATAAATATTAATGGGAGACTGCTCCGACCTTCCATCTCAGTGAAGCTATTGTCAGAGCTCTCAGCTTTGCCCTGGCATCAGGAGACTCTGATGTGATAGTTTCTGCTTGGCTATTGGCTGGGTAGAGTGCCTGGAAGGCCATAGTTTCCATGGCATCTGGACTTTGGCTCTCCATTGGACCATTTTTTCAGCTGCTCTACCACTGCAGGCTAAAATAGGCAGAACCCACATCTAGGGAAGCCATCATGTAGTTAGAGTAAGTGATGCCAAGTGGATTCTAGGGGGAGGTGCAAGGACCTTCAAGGAGCTACTGGGAGCATCTTGGCAGTTGACTTTGTCTACATCAGCTTTCTACAACATCATCATAACAGATGGCACTTACATTGCCATTCTCACTGGCCATGATTGGCTCAAGACCAGTAAAATCACCAAGATTCTCCAGCATGTTAATATGTTGATACAACATGACCGCACTGGTAAATTCCGTTTGACTGATAAGGCACAACTTTATAGATGTGTTGGACTGGTGAACCCCAAGATGTATCTTCAAGTTGCCTTTGGTAGAAAAAGCTTGGCCATAGATCTTACATTGGAACAGTCTCTCCCAAGTGTGGGCATGGTAATGCATTTTGAGGGATTTATAGCAGCTTAAGATTCAGTGGTAAATGAGACATTCATTGGGGTTGGTGGTGGATTTGTCAATGTTCTCCATCAGTTGCTGCAATTTCTGGGTCTCTCACCCTGGCTCATGGGTTTCACTCCCTTGGAGGCCACCGATCCTTGTGGAATTATAGTTTGGTCCCACCCCAGGTTGTGTGAGTCCACCCTTACATTCTGAAGAAGATCTGAGTGGCAGGTCATCAAGCAAACAGGTCACTGATGAGGTCCTTGAGCTCAGTACCCAAACGGAGATTTTGGGGCACACCTATGGAGGGCATCCCTGCTACAAAAACAAGTTTGCTACCTAAAGAGAGACTTAATTCATCTATGGGGACAGGTACAGAGAGTGCATGGGAATGCCATTTGCTGCTCCCATTTTGTCCTGGAACTTGAAACAGCTGAAGGTTTGCCTTTATCTGGAAATATCTATGAAAGCACATGTTAGGTTATCCTTGGTGGTGAAGCCATGACCACAGACAGAGAACATGAAAGGTCTCTCTGCAGCGTGGGAGCAGAGTTGGATCTATAAGGAGCTATCGGTCCCTTAAAACTTGCTATGATAATTAACCTTGTGCTTGTAGACAATGGTTTTGTCCTTGGCTTTGACATCCACCTTGAGGTGTTCCATGGCTTCCTTTTCCCTTTCTTGGATAGGTCTAGCATTACAGTGTAGAATATAGAAAGAACTCTGGAAGAGCACAGAGTCCAGGGTGTGAGGTAGCAAAGTATTCAGGAGGCAAGACATGACACTCGGGAGCACATGTGTCCCACTTCATGATGAAGGGTATCAGTCCTGGGGACAAAGAGCTAGTTGTGAAAGGGATGTTGGCATGAGGTAGCTTGGCTTGTTTCAAGACATCCACTGGAAGACAGACCTTGGCTTCCAGTGTTCTGGCTGAGCAAAGCCACAGCTGCAGAAACCTGCTGGAACATGTGGCTGCCCAAGGTCTATAGAGTATCACACCCCTACCCCCATGTGAGTGCAGGAGACTCACATGTTCACCTGAATTCAGACCTGCTGGATAAGCTGGATCTGCTGCAACTGCTGCAGAAACAGGATCTGCTCAAGGACCCACTGGATACTGTTGGTGCCAGGCATAGAAGCTGATTCATCATACCTTGTTGCCCCATAGTGCCTGAAGAGGCACATTTGTGTTGGCCACTTTCCCTTTGGATAAATAGCTTATGTTCTGGGGTGCAGGTGGCAGGGCAGTGTCTGTCTCTAAGTACATGACAGACTCTGCACCCAGCTTCTCCTTTATGTCCCCTTAGCTGCCACCATTCTCCCTATGCCCATTCTTACTGCTTGAACTGGGTGGCTGGTGGCTCAGTACAGCTCCAAAGAAGTCTTCTCAAGGCACTGGCCTCTCGCTGTCATACATGATGAAGACAGGTGGATTTTTTTGTACAATTTTTCTTATGTTCCAAGAACTGAGAGACCAAAGAACTTTGCACAGCATCTCTCAGTTGTTAGTCTCTTCCCAGTGAAGCTGCTTTACTGCTGCTTCATTCTCATTCAATTTATCACCATTTCTGAGGTGGGTCACTGGAGCACCTGGCTCCCCTGCCACTGGCGCGATCAGCTTGCATCTGCAAACTCCAAGTCAGCTCTGCAATGACTGCTCACCTTGGCCCTTCTCCAAGGTGATGTGCTGTGGTTTCACCTGCTTGTTCAACAACATGATGAGAGCACTGGGTGCTGGGGGGAGCTGCAGTTATTTGGCCTCCAGCACAAGTTACTGGAGTTGGGAAAGTTAGCCCCCTTCAGGTGGAAAGCACATGTCCTAGTCAAGGACAAAATTCTTATCATGGCCTACAGGGACCTTTATGGTCCTGTCCCTACTTATCTTTCCATCTTCATATTATACTAACTCTACCTTCCTCTGCAATCCATCTTTATGAACTTCTTTCAGTTCTTAACATGCTCTTTCCACCACAGGGATATTGTACTTGTTGGCTCCTCAGCCTGGAATGTTCTATCCTTCTTTATTTAATAACCTGTTACTCATTCTTCAACTTTAAACAGTCTCAGCAATGTGTGTTATAAACTCTCATAGTTCATGCACTTGTCCTTCATAGCAATTAGCACAGTTTTAATTCTCTATTATTTGTGTAACTATTGTATAAATACCTATCTCATCCACTATATTGTAGTCTCCATGAGTACAGGCCCAGTTCCCCATACACACACACACACACACACACCCCTTGGCACTCAAAACAAATAGGCTATAGCAACAGTTTGTCATAATGGCTATTATCCCAATTCAATTCATAAGCACTTCTGAGAGAATAAAGTCTAAGAACTGTCCTTATAAGGAAAACAGTCACAGATGAGGAAAAATCTGCTACCTCTAGACTTTCAGTTCAGCAAGTCAAAAAATTCTCTTTGCGCAGGACAAGTGGCTCACACCTGTAATCCTAGTACTTTGGGAGGCTGAGGCAGGCCAATCACTGGAGGTAGGAGGTCGAAACCAGCCTAGCCAACATGGTGAAACCCCATCTCTACTAAAAATATTTTTTAAAAAATTAGCCAGGCATGGTGGCGGGCGCCTGTAATCCCAGCTACTTGGGAGGCTGAGGCAGGAGAATCACTTGAACCTAAGAGGCAGAGGTTGTGTTGCAGTGTCAAGTTCACACCACTGCACTCCAGCCTGGGCAACAAAAGTGAAACTCCATCTCAAAAAAAAAAAAAAAAAGAGAAGAAAAAGAAAAAGAAAGAAAGAAAAAAGAAAAAATTCCTTTTGGACTTACGGTAGTCTAAGTTGGGTTTCTATCACCCACACCTATACTGTCCTGATAAATGCAGAGAAGTAGAGATAATGAAATTTTATGTCACTGTACATGCCACTTGAAAAACTTGTACCACATTTCTAAGTATCAAAGTCAATTAAATTTTTTGTTTAGTTTCCATGAATTTATTATAATGAAGCATGTTTTAGTATTTTTCATATTTCATTTATAATTTCTTATACAGATTTTGTTTTCCCTGGAGTTTCTAATTGCACTTCTATATTTCTATACACAAAATAATCCTACATATTCTTTACTATATCATTAAAACTCTTTGGCTCCTTACTAATTGTTGAATGAGCTAACATAATTTCCAAACTAATTAAGCACAAACATTTCTCATTGAGAGGTCTATACCTTTCCAGGCTAATCACTCAATTTCATTAAAGACTATTTCTCAGGCTTCAGCCTAGGTGCATTCATAGGATTAGGGAGATATAGGAAAGACCAGTTATCACAGCCCTGCTCCAAATAATTTTTAAAACTCTAACCTCATTTTCTGCTCCCCTTCCCCTCCAATTATCTATATTTACAACTCAAGGAATTCAATGGAAAAACCTTTTCATTTATTTTAAACAATACTAAATGTTAATTATTGTACTACTCTGTAATACAATGACGTCTTTGTAATCTATGGACTGCTATAGGACTTAAGGCCTTTACAATAATAACCTCAATCCATGGTGCATTTTCAAATCTCATGTCTGCTTTTCCTACATGAGGAAACTATAAACTTTTACTGAAGGACATTTTAAAAAACATTAGAATAAATGACAGTCATTTCATGTATTTGAACTGGAACATTCAACATTGCAAAGATGTAATTTATCACAAATTAGTCTGTTGATGTAATACAATTCCATGAAAACCCCCACTGGACTCTGAGGTAGTGGAAAAAACATTGACAAATTGATCTTAAGGTTCATCTGGAAGAAAATATTCACAGAACAGCCAAAGAATCTTCTTAAAAATATTACTAAAGGTCCAGGCACAGTAGCTCACATCTGTAATCCTAGCACTTTGGGAGGCCGAGGCAGGCAGATCACCTGAGGTCAGGAGTTCGAGACCAGCCTGATCAACATGGCAAAACCCCATCTCTACTAAAAATACAAAAATTAGCTGAGCATGGTGGTGGGCACCTGTAATCCCAGCTACTTGGGAAGCTGAGCCAGGAGAATCACTTGAACCCAAGAGGCAGAGGTTGCAGTGAGCCAAGATCACACCATTGTACTCCAGCCTGGTCGACAAGAGCAAAATTCCATCTCAAAAAAAAAAAAAAAGAAAATTACTGAAGAATCACTTGCCTTACCAGATATTAAAAGGTACTTCAACTGCAGTCATGAAACAATAGGAATAAATACACATATCAATGAAACAGAATAGAGGATCCAGAAGAATTTCTATGTATATAAATTTAGTATGCGATACAGGTGGCATTTCAAATCTGTGGAAAAAGAATAGATCAATCAATAAATAATGGTGGTAGAATCAGAAAATGATTTGAAGAAGAAAAAAACACTGTTCGATTTCAAATTTACATGAGACCACAAAATAAATCCAGAAGTATTAAGCAGTTTTAAAATGTTTTTAATCTAAGAATGGTAGGAGAAGGAAATACAGATTATTTTTATGACTGGCAAGGTTGGCAATATTAAGTATGGCCCCCAAGGCAGAACTGGATTTGATAGATTCGACTATATAAAAACTATAGGTGATTGCCTGTAGGGCAATCAATACCATAAAGTTAAAAGGCAAGTGAAAAACTGTGAAGAAATATTTGCAATACACGACAAGAAAAAATATATATCCTTAATATTTGAAGTGATCTTACATATGATTTTGAAAGAACAAACATCACAAACAAGGGGTATAATTGGAAAATTCTCCAAAGAATAAATATAAATGACCCATAAATATATGAACATGTATAACCTCATTAATAATCAAAGAAATGTCCATTTTAAAAAATGAGAAACCATTTTTCATCTATCAAGTTGGCAGAGATTTATAAGAAGATTAATGACCAGAGGGAATAGCACTCTTTTTTTTTTAATTTTTTTTTTTTTTGAGATGGAGTTTCGGTCTTGTTACCCAGGCTGGAGTGCAATGGCATGATCTCGGCTCACTACAACTCTGCCTCTTGGGTTCAAGTGATTCTCCTGCCTCAGCCACCCAAGTAGCTGGGTTACAGGCATGTGCCACGACACCTGGATAATTTTGTATTTTTAGTAGAGATGGGGGTTTTACCATGTCGGTCAGGCTGGTCTTGAACTCCTGACCTCAGGTGATCCACTCACCTCAGCCTCCCAAAGTGCTGGGATTACAGGTGTCAGCCACCATGCCTGGCTGGGAATGACACTCTTATACAGAGTGGGTAGAAGTAAAAATTGGTAAAAAGTCTTTTTGGATGGCAATTTGGAAGTATATATCAATTTTTTCATGTGCATACTTTTTGACCCATCCATTTCACATCCAATAATGTGAAGGAAAAAACTGGACAATACATAAAGATGTTCATTGCTTCATTGTTACAATGGTGAAAAATGGAACTTAAACATCAATAGGGACTGGTTAAATAAGTTGTGGTATTTATGCTGTAGAACACAATGCAACCTTCAAAATGATAACATATTTATGGTCAAGAAAAATGTTCAGAAAATGTTATCAGGGAAAAGCTATAAAACAGTATGGCTAATATGAAGTACTTCCATCAAAGGGGAAAAAATGTGTGTTTCTGTGCATAGAGATAAATGTCCATAAGGATATGCACCTAGCATTAATAGTAGTTATCTCTAACAATAGCACTACAAGAAACTCATTTTTTACTCTATATAACCATAGTGCTTGGATTTTTATTTCAATGACCATGTATTGCTTTTATAAGAAGGAAAACAAACAAAAAATAGATATTTCCAGTAGGAAAAAAACCTAGCACTCCAGATGAGGACAATACATGAGAAAAGAGCACAAATAGCAACAAATGAACTACAGCAGAGGAAAGAATGGAGAGGAATGCGTGTGTGCATGTACGGGTGCATGTGTGTGTGTAAGTGTGAGTGTGTGTAATAAGAATAGACTGTCTAGGGCCAGGTGAAGGAGGATCACTTGAGGCCAGGAGTCTGAGACTAGCCTAGGCAACATAGAGAGACCCTGTCTCTACACACACACAAAAAGTATTAATTAGCGAGATGTGATGCCATGCATCTGTAATCCTAGCTACTAAGAATGCTGAGGTGTGAGAATGGCTTGAGCCAGGAGTTTGAGGTTGCAGTGAGCTATGATTACACCACTGCACTCCATCCTGGGCAACAGAGCGAGACCCTGTCTCCAAAAAAAAAAAAAGACAGCAATCACATGAATCCTTATAAAATGTGGGCAGAAAGAGTTTTCACATCTATATAACCACACACAGGAGAGAAAGTAATGCAAAGAAGGAGGCAGAGATTGGAGAGATGCAGCCACAAAACAAGAAATGCCAGCGGCCACCAGACACTGGAAGGGGCATGAAGAGGCTCCTCTAGAGCCTCTGGAGAGGATATCGCCCTGTCAACACCTCGATTCAAACTTGTTGCCTCCAGAACTGTGAGAGAATAAATTTCTGTTTTAAGCCACTCAGTTTGTGGCAATTTTTTATGGCAGCCACAGGAAACAAATACAGCGGGCATTTGGGGAATTTCATGTGAGCTATCTATTGACTTCTTTAGACTAATTTATTGCAACAGCAGTGGTCCACAGAATAGGAAGGCCTACTTCAAAATAACCTATTGCTTGGAAAGTTTCGAGAAACCTAAAGTGGGCACCAAAAGATTATGAGACCCAGGACAAGATGGAAAGTGAGACATCACTAAGACAATATGGCCTAATTGATATATTAAGTGAGTAGCTGCCCACAAGAGGGGAACTAACACTTGTTAAGAATTTACTATATGTCAAGCACTGTGCAAGGAACAGTCATTCATAATCTCATTTAATCCCTACAACTATCCCATAGGACAAGAATTATGCTATCAGATAAGGAAATGGGGGCCCAAAATCATGTGGTTATTGCAATGATTTAAACCTAAAATATTGGAAGTCCTTGCTCTACTGCTTTATCTGCTTCTATAAAGTTTAGTTTGAGAAGCATCACTGCCCTAAAATACCATTATAGTGACACTATTCCCCTCTTCTATGAAAACCACTCCCCGTCTTCCCATCTACCTTCAGGAATTGAGTATTTCATCTTTGTCTATCTCACAGTTTTAACAAGGCTTAGTCTAGTGAGGAAGTCCAAAGCAATGGGAAATAGGAAGGAGTCATGGAGTCAGAAGAAACACAAAACAGAAAAGGGAACATAAATATGAATTATTACAACACACAGAAATACAATCATTGGGAAATAATAAATCTTTCAGAGACAACAAAAAGGACAAAAAGGTAAAAAAAAACAGAAAGGAGATGAGAGGGATAGAAAGAAAACAACTAAATGAAAGATAAAAACTAAACACTAAAATTCAAAAAAATCAGTTCAGCCCCCAATTTTAATTACTGTAAAGATATATAATCTTACATTAATTTCACCAAAACCAAGGCATAACAGAGAAAATAATAACAGATAAAACACTAAAACAGAAAAAAGATTAAAATTTCATAGTTTGAAAGATCTGAGAACAAAAATCTGCTGTTAAAGGAAACATGCACTCATTTCTCTGTCCCTTAATTTTTTCTAAATCTACTCCCACTGTCTGCCCATATAATTCCCTGCCAGAGCTTTGCAGCTGGTCCCCACTGGGGCTTAAGCAGCCTCCTCTCTGTGTTTCCATTTAAAAATCTTTATTTCAATAGGTGGGCCTAGAGCATCTGCACTTCCAAAATTACCACACAACTGATCCAAAATGATTGAAACAAAATTGGTTTCAAAAATTGCCCTTAGGCTGAAAAGAAGATGAAGGCTAACATTTCAGACCTAAAGAAACATTTATCACAATTCTGTGGTCTGTAATAGACTTCTGTAGTTGTAATAGAAATGTTGACAGCTTGTTAATTATAGAAATGCTTGTGAGCATCACTGTTATTCTTTTGGAAGACTTGACAAAAGAGTTCAGAGGTTTTTTTTACTTAAACCAAGCTTTACAACACCTCAAGTCCAATCTCTTTTCCTTACAGGCTGCAGTCAGTTCCATTTTTCCTGCCAGTACACAGTGTGCTGACTCAGGGAAGGGTCTTCAGTACCACCACACTCTACCAGTTTCCACCCCCGCTCAAAAAACAACAAAAATCCCAGAGACACATTTTTGATTCAAGGGTTTTTAGGGCTTGCAAGGGTTATAGCACCTGACAAGACCCAGAAGCTGAAATCTCTCTGAGGTCCTTGAACTATGGTGCACCAAACTCTGAAAGTCATAACAGCATGAAATGGTACTGGACCTTACACACAGCAGGCATTAATAACTATTTGTGTGTGATACAGAACTGCCCTCAAACTCAATTGGAATTAAATTATTTTCCTTGGGTAAGAAAAGTAAGGTATATAATGGATAGAAGTTTGAGCCTATGTTTTAAACCTATCTCTGCCATTAACTAGCTGTGCAATACAGGTAATCATTTAACCTCTGTAGTCCTCATATTTTATTCATTTATAAAATAGAGATACACTAACAAAAACTTTCAACCACTGTTCTCTGTCCCCCTAATTATTCAAAGAACATAGATCCTAACAAGATAGAAACAACTTCACCGTTCCCACAGATATTTACAAGCTTTATAAGTATTTGGTTATCCTAAGTATCATTTACAATAAATTTTAAGAAAAAACAAAATTACAGTAAGCTCTTAGGAACAGATTTTATTAGTATGGCCTAGACCCAAGATGAAATTGAAAGTGCCCTGAGTCCTTTGCAAATGCTTCAACTCCACAATAAACCAAACTTTAGCAGGTTTTGTATGTCTGTGCCTTGTTGATTATTTGGGGCAAGATCCTTGGGGTCAAGGTTTCTTAACAGCAGTGTTATTGACTTTGTTATTGTGGGGTCTGGGGGGGCACTGTTCTGTTCATCGTAACATGTTTAGCAGCATCTCCGGCCTGCACCCACTAGATGCCAATTGACACTACCAAAACTGTCTCCAGATATCGACAAACGTCCCCTGGAAGTGGGGAAGCAGGGGGAAACAAAATTTCCCTCAGTTGAGAATTGCTGCTTTGAAGGGTAAGATGTCATGTGCGTGTATTTTTTTATAATGCAATATTTAATAAGCACTTTTTGTGAACTAGCTGGATCAACTCAGAGAATTTAAGGTATTTGTTGAAGGTTGATGCCTCTATTTGACTTTAGAGCACTTAGAAGGAAATTATGATTTACTATGCATATAATACAAACGGTTGATACAATGTATGACACATACAGTTTAATGTGAATAATATTTGGTGCATCCCAGAGGACATTAAACAAACTTACATTCTTTCACATCATTGAATTTTAAGGTTTCCATGTGTATTTTAGAAGGATATTTCGATCTTAGATTCAAAAATTGTCAAAAATAACCTGCTGCTGGGAAAAAGTAATGTCGCAATAGAGAACCATGAACTAATCATTCTTTCACTTATTCAACAAATGTTTCATTACTAATAATAGAAAGTGTTTTTAAGTGACAAGCTGGCTACATTTTTTAGCACTAATCCTTCCGGCAAGAACCCACTGATATGTAGCTCTAAGCAAGTAATGCAGTAATGTGGTTAACCTGGTAAACATTTAGGCTTGTCCTAAAGAAGTAGACTACAGAAAAATGAATTTAAGACCACAGTTTATATTACAAGGAGTATAATTTGTAATATGCTCTTTGACTTAGATACAAGTTTTTATCCAAGTGCCTAGAATCAACCACAAGCTAGAAGTCAAACCACAGTTGATCCGGCAGCCTAACATTTTTTAAGAAAACATTACCACTAATTAATCATCACTGTGAAGTATCGCATTGTCCCACATTTAAACTTACACAAATTTCCTCCAATTAACAATATAAACAATTTTGTACCACTTGAAAATGTCGTTTAAAAATAGCTGATGAAGAATAATAACAAAATATACTAATCTCTTAAAATGAGGTCAATATTTTAATTGTAATACTTTTTTGCCAGTTAATTTAACAACACTAGGAAACCTACAAACATTGCTCAAATGGTGTTTGTTCTCAGAAATATACAATTAAAGCACCTTCTCTGTTCTTTGTTACAAGGTGCACAATGGCAGGGGAAGAATGCTGAAATACAGCAATCTACCTTGGCAGTTTATTAGGATAGTTAGTAGTACTTTAAAAATAGAATATTGAATTCATTCCAAAATCTGAAGGTCTGTACTATCAAATACATGAACAAACACATCGTATTTATGCATACGATATACCTGAAAATCAGAATGCCAAATAAATAAGTGTTTGAAAGTGTAAATTTTTAATACTGTAATTTCAAAGTCTGAAAAATGCCTTTTAAAACTTTCTAGATTATTTTTATACTTTTTTAAAAGTAGAGTTATAAAAATTAAAAGCCAGTTGTCACTACCAACGCTCGGCTTTGAGACACAGGAAAGGGAAACCAAGATCTCTTCCAAAGTCTAAATCACACAAAAGACTGGGGACTTCATTGTCTTCCAGTCTGTGACTCTCAGATGTAGCACAAATGTCTTTATCGAGGAATTCAGACGGACTCAATTACTGCATTCTTAAAATATCTCATTATGTCAAATTGCGTGAGAAAAAAAACAAAAACACATCATTTAAAAAAAACATTTGACTTAGGAAAAGTCAAAGAAAAGATAAGATTGGAACCCAGAGGTAAGAAAGTATCGACTTCTAAGCACTGCTCTCCTCTGGCAAATGTGAGCTACTGGTCGGCAGGGTGAAACCAGAATTCCACCTGTCCTCTACTCTAGAGAGGAAAATCAGTAGGGGCAGAGCGAGGAGTGAGATCCCCATATATGCAGAAGTCCCACACTGAACTCCGGATATTTCTGGCATGAGCCTCAGAATTCCCTAGGGCACATTGCCTAAATCCAGCACGAAACAGCTACAGAACCTGCCCTTGGACATCATCTTCTACATGCTTTTTTCTCCATATTTGCCCCACAAAATGCAACTCTAGAGAAAGCTGAGTAGACGTCTATGGATTCCCGGCAAGACTCGAGAGTTTGTCCAGGACCTCATGTCTCCATCTACTAGCTGCAAACCAGCGGTAGAAAGTTGCAAAACCACCCAGACAGGCCCAAGGCCAAGTGCTGCCACTGTACTTTCTTGATTTCCTGGTCAAATGCAAAAGAAAAATGAAATGTGGGATAAGAAGTGAGGGGTTGCCTGGAGGGTTGGCAAAAAACCGCAAAACTGGTAAAAGAAAAAAAAAATTACACCCTTCCGTAAAATTAAGAAAAGCCAGCCGGAAGATACAGCTTTCGTCTGGCAAACCTAGGAGAAGTACACCTTAAGGGTGGAGTGAAGGTCACCGCCTTCCCCAAAACAGCGTTATTTCTAAGGAATCCCGTGAAGCTTCCCTCTTTCCCAGGGGGCTCGGCTCACATACTTCTTCCTGTTCGTCCCTTCCCCTTGTTAAGCCGGGGAACAAGTAAGTGATTCCAAGGTGTCCTGGCGCAGTCTATTTCCTTTGGGTTAATAAAATTAAATCAAGTCCCTTGCGATGGCAAAGATGGATCTCCTGATAGTAGACCCCGACCTCCAGGCGCTTCTCAGTCCCTTCCTGCCGAGCGACCAGACAGTGCTCGGGCTCTGCCCCACGCAGCCCGCACCCTTCTGGCAGCTCCCGCGCGGCCAACTCAGACTCGCAGTTCCAGTTGCCCGCGAGCCTCAGAAGCCAAAGCGCCCTCATCTAATTATCTGCAGAACTATTATCCAAGAAATGGGCCACAGGATAAATATTCCCATTTCCTGGATGGGGCCCCTAGACTGTCGACTTGCTCACAAAGATTAAGGGTAAGAAAGCAGCTCTCCCCGAATGTGCCTCTTCCAAATTGTCCAGCAAAAGGGCGAGGGGGACGTGTGGTCTCCTGGGGCATGGACAATCTCTCCCACCTCAGCAGCTAGGCGCTGGGATCCAGGTCGGCTCTCGGCTCGGCTCGCAGGCTGTAAGGTCTCCGAGGACCCCACCGCCTCTTCTGCATGCTAAGGGTGCGCGCCAAACAATTTCGCGAGCAATAGCCGGCAGAGGAACCATCCCGAGAGGGAAAATAAACCTCTGCAAACTGGAGCAAGGGGGTGCTTTCCTTCCCTGGCCAGAAGCTCCGGGATCGCAGCCCTGCTGGGTCCGGCTTCATCTCTGCCCGGCCCCCTCCCAGGCCCTTATTTTCTGCACCGCGGATTCTCCTCCGCCTGCATGTTCGGGGCCCTTGTATGCGCTGTTTCTTTCTAAAAGTTGTCCTTCCGGCTGATTCGGAAGTCGCTCCAAAGGAAAGAAGGTTTATGCTTTGTCATTATCTTCATCGCCCTCTTTATTTTGCCCCTGCCCTGTCGTATTTCAAGAAAATGAACTCTTAGAAAAGAAAGCCTCTCCGTTGAGGCGGTTGGCAATCTCACAGAAATGATGTAAATGGTTTCAGGGCTTTTTTCTTCCCCTCTGCTATTTTTTTAGAGTGAACTGTGAAGATCTGTGAAAATAATATCAGGGTTTTCCGTCAGAACGAGCTTTGCCCTGCACTCAGGCGTGGCGTGATCTGACCCGACACCTCCAACCATCTGTGCCATCTATCTGCCTTCTGATTTACCAGATCTGTACAAGCCGCATACAAATTGTGCTTGATACTAAAGAAAAGACAGTCAGGCCCAGTCCAGTTCGGCGGTGAACATTCTCATCTCATTTCTGTCTAGGGATGGACCTCCCCAAAACGGTTTTCCTGGTGTTTTTGTTATACAGCCCCCTACCAGTTATTTTCTTCAGACTAAACAAACCCCTACCACAGGCCCAGATGAGATCATGGTTTCTTTGACCCAGGCCTCAGAAAATGGTACGATGTGGACTGCCAATTGGGAATCAATAAAAGTTGCCAATTCACTCTACTGGCCCAAAGTCAGAGACACCAAGTCACTCCTTCCTCACTACAGGAGGGGTCAGTGCTCAGCGGCTTAAGAAGTGCTTTCTAGGCCCCCGCATTGTCGTGGATGCCTGTCTGTATTGTATTTTTACTGAATTGCTCTTGGGCTAAAATGCCAAGGTTAGAGTTGTTACCCCCAGCTCAAGAGGTATATGTTCTAACACAAGGTAGGGGCAAAATAAGCCTGCAAGGAAAGGAGTTAAGTCGATATTTTTTAAAAGATATCGGAAATAAGCTTTTAAGTTGCTGTCCTGACCTACCAATGACTTCTTGGCTCTAGATGTGGCTATACTGCACATTTGTTCAAGCCCATTAAACTGGGGGAGGGGGAGAAAGTTTATTTCTCCTCTTTATTTGGAGGTACCTAGAGCCCACCCTTCTTTTCTTAAAGTATCCGACTTCGTGGTCTGCATCTGCGTTATCAGACGTGAACATGTCCTTGTTCGCATTTAAAATTTTAGTGGGCCTTGAAGGGAATAAGGCTAGAGTTCAAACTGACCTCTTCTACAGATCCCTGGTCCTGTTCCTGCTGCTCCAGATTTTCTTCCCACTCAGCTGCTTTGGCAACTGGAAAGGGGAAGAGGGAGGCATGTAGAGATGGGTACTTGGGAAAAAATGAGAAGATCGCTTCCCCCCACCCGCTTCCTGCTCCCACCGCAAGGTTTGCTGTTTCGCTACAACTAAACTTGCGAATTCTCGGAGCATTTCAGTTTGGCTCAGTCCTCTTTGTCCTCTGGAGACCTCTCGACCAAGACAACGCATCGCCCCAAAGTGAATTCCTGTAGCATCACTGCTTCTTTGGTGGGAAAGGGGAAGGAGGGGTAGAGTGGGATGGGGGAGGGAAGAAGAGTGAACGCTGCCGCACTCGCCTCTCTTTTTCTCCCAGACACTCGCATGTCTTTTCAACCTCCAGGTTCTGCAAAATACTGAGGAAAAGTCCAGGGACTAACGGCGGGCGCTGTCGAGCACGGGGAGGTGCTGAAACGGTCCTGGCTTGCTGGTCCAAGCTTTGATTGGCAGAGCCAGCCGGTGACTGACAAGGGGTCTCCATGGCGCCCGCGCCGCCAATCCGCCCACCCCAGTAGCGGAGCCAGCTCTCCTGCCGGCGTGCTTGGGCCGAGCCAAGCCCGAACCCCGAGCCGCGGAGCCAGCACCTCCTCCAGTCAGGGCCGCCCGCTTCCGGCCTTTGCGCCACCGCCGCCACCAGTCGTGTGTCCCCGCTGCCCCAATCCGCCTCATCGACAAGAGCCTGGCGCACTCAGCCAGGCCCGCGGGCATCTGCTGCGTGTCCCGCTCCGGGCTCAGTGCCCTCGCCGCCGCTGCCGGCGCTGCCTCGATGTTCCAGCTGCCCATCTTGAATTTCAGCCCCCAGCAAGTGGCCGGGGTATGCGAGACCCTGGAAGAGAGCGGCGATGTGGAGCGCCTGGGTCGCTTCCTCTGGTCGCTGCCCGTGGCCCCTGCGGCCTGCGAGGCCCTCAACAAGAATGAGTCGGTGCTGCGCGCACGAGCCATCGTGGCCTTTCACGGTGGTAACTACCGAGAGCTCTACCATATCCTGGAAAACCACAAGTTCACCAAGGAGTCGCACGCCAAGCTGCAGGCGCTGTGGCTTGAAGCACACTACCAGGAGGCTGAGAAGCTGCGTGGAAGGCCCCTAGGGCCGGTGGACAAGTACCGAGTAAGGAAGAAGTTCCCGCTGCCGCGCACCATTTGGGACGGCGAACAGAAGACACACTGCTTCAAGGAGCGCACGCGGCACCTGCTACGCGAGTGGTACCTGCAGGATCCATACCCTAACCCCAGCAAAAAGCGTGAGCTCGCCCAGGCAACCGGACTGACTCCCACGCAGGTGGGCAACTGGTTCAAAAACCGCCGACAAAGGGACCGAGCGGCTGCAGCCAAGAACAGGTCGGTACCTAGAGGCCTCCGCGATTCGTGCGCACCGGGGAGGATGCGGGTGGAGGCACCTCTGGCGCCCTTACCCAGTCCCTGGCGACTCCAATTCAGCAGGATTTGGGAGCGCGGTCTGTCTCGGGTTAAGAGACTACTTGCGTTCTGGGTTCCTGGAGTTCCCTTCCCGGCTCTGCTTCCCCACCCACTGGTTCTCCACGCCTCCGGGCAGCTGCAGCAGCTGGTCCCGGTCACCAAACCAAGGCTTCACTGGGACAGAGAGGGAAAGAGAAATAAAAATTAAAATCCTACAAGTAGGGACCCCAAGACCCAAAGCTAATTCTTGTCAGCCTGGCCACAGGCTCCTACTATTAATGGAAGCCTGGCTTATTAGCAGTGTGTCGGTTTCATGTTAATTATCATTTTCAAAGCCCAGGTGTATTCCTCCGTATTGCTTTGAAAACAGTTTTCAACGGACTTTTGAGAAATGGGAAGTCGAGTTTTCCTCTTCCCATGCGCTGCCTGCTACCCTTGTCTCAAAACAGCAAACTAGTCGGTGGGCCGAGGCTTTTCATTTCCCGGAGTGTGGATCTCGATGAGCCAAACATTTTGCGAAAGAGCCCAGCCTCATCCCCCAGGCCCAAATGATTCTTACAATCCTTTTTGCCTTTAGGTCGGGCCGACCCGATCCAACGCGATCGCGGGAGCACTGACTCAGGCGTACGCCCCACTAGAAATGGAATCCCATGTCCCCGGGACCTATTTGTCCTTGTCACCCACGCTTCGTTTATTTCCTGACAGTCCTGTTTATCTCCCAAAGGTGGACAACAAACGGGGAGGACCCTGCAAGCCCAGTATACCAAAGACCTGGGAGCTGGGGCGCTGAGAAAGGGCGCGAATGATGGTGGGGCACAACAGTAGGGGCCCGCGGAGGGGCAGCCGCGGACTCCTGCCCGACCTCTGTCGCCTTGCCGGGAAATCCTCGCCTTCACTGCTCGGGTCCACGGAAGAGCCTCTGGCCGCCGGGCTGGAGGGACGAAGGAGGTGGTGGGGGCGGGTAGCGGGCGGCTGTGTTACGAGCTGTGACCCGTGTTCCCTTTCTTCCCTGTAGACTCCAGCAGCAGGTCCTGTCACAGGGTTCCGGGCGGGCACTACGGGCGGAGGGCGACGGCACACCAGAGGTGCTTGGTGTCGCCGCCAGCCCGGCCGCCAGTCTATCCAGCAAGGCGGCCACTTCAGCCATCTCCATCACGTCCAGCGACAGCGAGTGCGACATCTGAGTTGCCCATCCAGGATGCTAAGAAGCAGATTCCAGTGTAAAAACGAGAAAAACAAAATGAAAGAGGGAAAGAAGATGAGAGACCTGCAAATCCAGCGCCAGAGAAGCCAGGTGACCAGAGACCCGCGCGCTCGGGTTGCCGGGTTGCCGTTTCTCGCCCCACACCGCGGCCGGCCTGGCTCCACTGGCGCCCTTTGGCCGCGACCACAGGAACCCACGGTGAGGCCTGACCCAGCACCACGTTCTTCTCGCTTTGCTTTTTCCTAAGGATTTTGCTGCAAAGTCGCCTTCGGAACCGAACTGCAAGCTGAGCGCCTGCCCAGATTCTTCCATGGGTATTTCACGTCGAAAGGACGCTGTTTTGTTATATATGTATAACTTTTGCTTTAAAGTTTTTTTTTTTTTTTAACAAAACATATATATGCTGTTTATTTACTTATTTAAGAGACCGCCATGGTAGGTTTCTCTGTAGCTTGGGGAACTTGCTGTTTCTAAACATGCAGGCTGGTGCTGATGGGTTCTGTGTGGAGAAGCCGAACAATAAAACAACCTAGTGGGCAACCTTCTTAATTAAGGGAGCTGCTCTCAGATTCCTTTTATTATTATTATTATTATAAAGATCATTCCCTTCACCAGGCATGCAGGGACCTTTGAGCAAATGGTCTCTGGAAGGTCTTATCTATATATCTTTTGCCTTCTTTAGTGCTTCCTGGTGTATGTTTTAAACAACCTATGGTAGGTCCATAACCACCTTGCATGTCAAATTACATGTATGTGCATATATGTATGCACCTATACAAACACATATGTATGTATGCATACACATGATATATTTAAGGCTAAAAATTGGCAACATGTGATCGTCCTCTCTAAGGCAAGTCCCCGCATCCCCAGCACAGGTAATTATGGCATGTCCACTTGACACTCATTTATATGAAGTGTCAACAGCTTTCAGGAGCAATTTAGGAAGCCAAACTCTGGGACTCAATAGGTGAGTCCTATTTTCTAAAAATGCAAAACTATCCTGACTCAGACTCTGCAACAAGAAAGGCTTTCTACCTCCTTGGAGGCCCCCTTCCATACAATAGCAGCAGGCACCCATGATCATGCTACAGTGAGCATATACTGCATTTAGGATTGATCTATTACTAAAATAAGACAAAAGATGATAGGAGAGGTTGTAAATAATTAGACTAACATTTTCTTGCTGCAGAATTGGGTTTTAATGAAATGAATGGTTTTTAACAAAAGGGATACGGAGATGGGGGAAAGGATGTAATCATGTCACATATTGAGGGTAAAACAAGGCTGTAGCAATAACTGGCATTTTATAACCTAATCTCTGAAGTAAGCATAGAACAAGTCATCAAGGGCCCCCATTGTCCTGGTAATGGCCTCAATTAAAATATAAAATATTTTTAGCATTTATTTTTTCCTTGTGCACATGCATGTGTGCACCTACACATGAACAAATGCATGCCTATACAACACAAAAACATCTACCATCTTTGCACTAAGAAAATAAATGCTAGCCAGAGTCTCTAATTTTGTTCCTAGTGAAACAGATTGCATATTATAAAATTTGACATTGATCTTTAAATCACTTGAGCTGACTTCCCTCTTTACTGTCCCCATCCCCCAATTACAGCCTTTTCCATTTGCCTTTCTGTCCTTAGAAGATGTTCTTTGGATCAGAAGCCTGCTAACTTCTTTAGGCAGAAGTGCCAAAGTGCAAACCAAACAAAAATAAGTGAAGTCATGGAAGACAAAAAGCAGCCAAACGGCAAGACAGACAATGGAAGCCCAGGACCCAGTAAGGGTTGACTTTTGGTTTCTAAATCGCTTAAATAGATTTGGCTCATTTGGACTTTATAAATGTTGTCATTGTGTATGGTGGCCCTTATCCAGAGAATTCTTGAAAATCAAAACTCTCTTGCACAAGAGCTTTAGATGGAAGGAGTGGGTAAGTCTTCGTGATAAAACTGGTGTTCTTTCCAAAAGTAAGCAAAAGCCCTCCTGTGGTTCCTCAAAGGCTCCCATGGTAGAGCTTGGTCAACACTTAATTTTGTTTCCTAGAGGCCCAGGTAGTTCCTAGAATGCCAACAAGGGGCCAGCCAGGACTAGAGTGAGGGCAGGAGGGGACTCACTGTCAAGGTTATGCAAGTGCAGCAAGTGCAAGGCATCTGAGATTGAGTGCCTCCTTAAATTTTGCACTCTAAGTACCTCCCTTGCCTCATCCTAGTCCTTAATCTGCCAAGGAGTAGCCACAGATATCCACTCTTGTTCCCCAGCCCCACCCCACTGTAACTATGGGGCTGTCCAGAACTAACGTTTGGAGAAGTTTGTTGGCAAATTTTCTCTTAAGTTTATGCTTCTAGGTCTGAGAGGGATGGGAAAGAACTAATTAGTGGAATAATGTAAAAGAATTTGAGATTCTAAAAATCCCACTCCACCCACCAGTTCAAATGATACCTAAAAGCAGAAGAAAATGTCCATTCTGCAGTGTCAAGAAAATGGGGTAACTAAAGAACTAAGCTTTCTCTTTACAAAATAATTTTTAAGTGACAGTTTATTGCTTGAACAAAAAGAGAAGACCAAACAGTGATGGAGGATTTTTAATTCCTGCTTTGACAAAAGCCTTTAAACTACATCTACCATTTACTTAAATTAACAAGCTACCTACATTTTAAAGTAGCTATTCTGTTTCAACAATCTGGAGATTTATTTATCTAATTTCACTTTAGAATCTGAAGGGGGTGACACATGTAAGATTTTTAAAAATGTTTATCTGAAATGTGATGGCACCTAATTGCTTCTGTGAATAACCAATTCTTTGGTGACCACATGTTGGAAATTCGTCCAGATCTTCACAGAGATTTATTTTATTTTAATCTTTCCAATCTTCCCAAGGACATATAAATGGTTTCTTTTTAAGACTTTTTCCGTATCAGCTTCATTCTAGTCTTTAGGGTTTTGGGGGGAAAAAAAATCCAGGTAGTTGCAAGGCTGAAGGTTTCTGAATTTGGCAAAATCTTTATATAATGGGTTTCCTTCCTTTCTTTTCCTGCAATTCTTCTGTCGTAATTTCCCAAAAAGCAGTTACTCCAGCAGATTGGAAAGAGCATTTTTATATTAAATATTTCAACGAACCTGACCAATGTTAAGATTTTACCCCAAGCCCCAGGTCAGGCTCTTTCCCGGCTAATAAACATTTCAACCACACCCCACTTTCACCAAAAGAAGCGACGGTTCCTGCTGCTCCCCAAATGCCGCAGTTCCTCTCGCCTCCACGTTAATGACCCACTCCGCTTCCACCCGTCACTCCCTCCTTTCACTTCCCCAGTTTGTTTATAAAAAATCTGGGAGGGAGGGGAGAAGAGGATGGGGGTGGGGAGGGCTTGCTCTTTGTTTACATTAAACAAATGACAGGCAAAGAGCTCAAGCAAAGTCTTCCTTGACCTCGTTCCCTCTCCCTAATTTTAACAAAAAGGAAAAAAATATTGTATCCAAAGAGAATGTGAATGGGGCGGGAGGAAAGGAGGAGCAGCTTTTCGCTCTATTCAGTGGGGACGCGAGAGCGCGGACGATTTCCGCTCCTTTTGTGAGGCGGGGCCCGGGGGCTGCAGTGAATGGGGGGTCTGTGGAGCGGCCCGCGGGGCTGTCAGGCGGCTCTGCGTAATCAGGGCTAATGACGGCGGCCGGGCGCTCGGCGGGACAATGCGCGGGGCCGCGGGGTTTTGTCGGCCTGAATGGCTAATAGGTTTGCCTGTGAGCTGCGAGGGGGCGGTGTCCGGGAGGAGGCGGCGGCG
>NW_012119265.1:8946079-8954426 GCF_000951035.1 Colobus angolensis palliatus
CAACGGCAGCTGTCGCCACCGGCCCTAGGCCACGCCCAAGAGGGGCGGGAAGAGGGGAGAGGTCCGAGACCAGGGAGCAGGACCTAAAGGGGGCTTTCCGCGCCCGGCAGGTCCGCCTGGGTCAGCCGTCGAGGCGAGGAGAGGGAGCAGGGCACTTCGAGGACCGCATGTTCTCGACAGCACACTGGAGCCCTGGCAGGCCACCTGGGCCCCCTTCTTAGGTTTACAATGGGAAACCTTATTTCCCATTGTAAGCTCTTACAAATCTCCTCCGGCTAGATCCTTCCTTGCAGCTATCTTTGCTAGGATTTATATTACCAATCTTCTTCAGACGTGCCATACGGCGAGGGACTGAACTGGTTTTCTTCCCGTTTTCACCTCCTTGTCTGGAGACAAAGGGGTGTGAAGGTGATCCCAGAGATGAACAAGCAGTTTCACGCCTCCCTGCTCGCTCATGCTGTTTCCACTTGCCCTGTGGTTTGCTCTGCCTGGAACACCGCCCCCTACCTCGACTGCTACCCTGTCAATCCACAAAGCCTACCCCACCTCCACTAGGTTTTCCGTGAGCCAGTGAGCTCCACACAGATAATGTGCCACTACCTTTTTTAATGCTCCCACCGCACCTTATCTAAACGTCTGTTTTAGCACTTGTAACACTTTTGCTCATTTATTTGTCTGTCTGACTTCCCCCTTCAGCCCTTGTTAGAATGTAAGCTCTTTAAGGGCAAGAACCGACTCTTACCCATCTTTGTATTCCCCGCACCTAACCTAAGTAGAAGGTGCTCAATAAATATTTTAAAGCTGAATGAATTCATGTATCTTCCTTGAAATCTGTCTGCTCTTCCATTAGTGGGGGACCTCTGCTAGCTCGGGAAACATTTGAACAGAAAAGACGAATTATATTGGCTGGACCCGGAGTTCACTGCAATCCTCCCAGCTCAGTAAGTTACTGGCTATTACCTACTTGCTGGGTTCTCTGGGATGATTCCATAGAGTGCTCTCTCCCTCTATTCATGTGGTTTTTTTAGAATCCTGTGACTTTGGGTTCATACCATGAAAATTGTCTTCTCACACATTTTCCCAAAAAGGTAAGAGTAATCCCCTTGGATTTTGAAAATTCTAGGTATTACACTCTCTGAACCCTACAACATAGAATTTCTATCCTGCTTCCAAGATAACTGCTATGGTTTAATGTTGATATCCCTCCAAAATTCATGTTGAAACTTAATCCCCAATGCAATAGTATTAAGAAGTGGGACCTTTAGGAAGTGATTCACTGCCCCATGAATGGAATGAGTGCTTTCATAAAAGGCTTGAGGGAGTCTGTTACTCCCTTTTTGCCTTTCTGATCCTCTGCCACGTGAAAATGCAGGAAAAAGGCACCATCTTAGAAGCAGAACCAGCCCTTACCAGACACAGAACCTAACTGGGCTTTGATCTTGCACTTCCCGGCCTCCAGAACTGTGAGAAATTTATAAATTACCCAGTCCAAAGTATTTCCGTTATAGCAGCAGGAATGGACTAAGACAATAACCCTTTCCTTTCTCCTTCCTCCCACCTTTTCTGTCCTCCGGCTTCCCCACCTCGCTCCTGTGCTGACGTACAAATGATAAAGTAAACCACAAAAACAAAATATCACAAACCCAGACAAGGTGTCCAATTCTAAGATGATAGACTGGTATCCCACCACTATGCTTAGGCTCACCTAGTGGGGATAAACAGTATCTTTTTCTTTTTCTTTTTTTTTTTTTTTTTGAGATGGAGTCTCACTCTGTCGCCCAGGCTTGAGTGCAGTGGCGCTATCTCCAGCTATCTCTAGCTGGGACTACAGGCGCCCGCCACCACGCCAGGCTAATTTTGTGTATTTTTAGTAGAGATGGGGTTTCACTGTGTTAGCCAGGATAGTCTCAATCTCCTGACCTCATGATTCGCCCGCATCGGCCTCCCAAAGTGCTGGGTTTACAGGCGTGAGTCACCCGCACCTGGCCATTAAAATCTTAAATCACAAGGGCTCTGTGAAAATACTGGATAACAAACTCATCTCTATTTTAAAATTTAATGGGCAGAAGCAAGTGAACTGTGTATAATTTTGAATTCTGATAAAATATATATAAGACTGCCTCTTGGAAACTCATTCTAGCCTGGCACAGCCAATCTGCAACCTGAGAATACTAAGTTACTGTTTGTTTTTCTTACTGAAGAGATTAGTCTTGAATTTTCTAGCACGAAATCAAACTCTTAAGTTGAGAGGGCACATTAATTTGGCACATGAAGAGTCTGGTGGACAAAAAATGATTACGCATTTCGAACATTTTCAAATATTTAAGATTCCTATAAAAGATTTGCCCATTTAAATTAATCACCATTTAAAGCATTTTCCGTGGCATTGGGTAAACTCCTGACTTTCTATAAATTCCTGCTAAATTATGTATTTGAACTGAAGACCTATGCATGTATATCTTATCTAAATAAATTATTTTTGCAGATACTTGTGACTGTATGAAATGGATTTGTCCATTTAAAATAGAAAGCAAGTAAGAAAAAGAAAACTATACTGGACACAGTCTGTGGACAATGGGCTGGCACCTGAGAAGGTGGGATCAGACAAACCTGGCTTGAAATACCTAATCGCTGTGAATTTGAGAAGTCACTCAACTCTCTGAGCCTTAGTTTTTACTTCTGCAAAATGGGTCGATAATATCCATGAATATTGTGAGTGTTATTGGGTTAATGCATGTAAAGCACCTAGCACAGACCCTCACATATAATAGGGGTTCAGTGAATGGAACTTCCCTTTCCCCATTTTTCCTGTTAAATGCTAAGGCAAAGAAATAAGCTGTACAACTCCCCTTAAAAATTGTTTTTAATAGATGTACATATTTGTAATATTGAATTTAAATGCTAAATGCTTTCCTTAGTACTAGAAGCAGCTTCCACTCACCACCCCCAGTAGGTAGGACCCAATATGTTGGTTTTCCAGCAATGGCATTGGAGGAGCTTGTGCTCACATACCATCATCCTTTCCTTGCTTCTTTACTCTGCCTATGGCTGCTTGTCATCTCCGCGTGAAGCTCTCCAAAGGGATCCTGGCCCATCATGAAAGTCAGGATAACCCCAAGTATAAAGTACGATCACTGAAAAGGTAACATAACATTTTGGAGAAAATGCAAGGTTCATTTCTTTGAGAAGAAAGTAGTGATCTCACTTCAATTATACTCACATGACTATTTTTATAGCTAGTAATAAAACATTTCACTTGCACTATTTCACTTCCTCACAAGAACCCTACGAGGTAAATCAGCAGATAGGGGGGTTCCCATCTTCCGGATGAGGAAACTGGGGCTCATTACTTGCTCAAAGTCACAAAACCAGGAGAGAATCCAGATTTTGTAGGGTTTGAAGCTTACACTATTTGGAGGGCAGGGGCAGTCTTTAAGATTAAAGATACAAAATTATGAGTACAAAATTGGGCACAAAAAATAAATAACAACAATTACAGTTTTTTTAACCTGGCAAATACAACAAACCACAAAATCCAGGCAAGTAATAAAATCATTTCATTAACTGTCTTACATACCTCTAGAATTGTTTTTTCCCTACTGTTTTTCTATGTGTTCTTTGATTGCTCCTTTGTATGACAATTTTATTATACAACCTCAAATAGAAAGATAATTCAGTCTTTACTATGGGTTGGTTAAAATATTTTTATTATTGATAACTTGGAAAAGTTTCTCGCAGTTTCATAGTTCATTATTGGTAATGCCCTATATTATTTTTAGGATTTGCATTAAATATGGGAAAGCCTCAATGAAATTTCTTCCATATATAGGCAGTAAAATTTCAGGACACTGCAAGTTTCCTTGAGCAATAACCCATTAAATAATCTTTGCATTGACAACATTCATTAACTAGTTTGTGATCAAGGTATTACACTTACAAAGAAGTAACAGCAAATCATAAATATATAACACTAAACTCAAACTAACTATATATCGAACTCAAGTTCCCTTTAACTACCAGCTCCCAAAAATGACTATGGTTACTCCACTGAAACCCAACATGAAGGGAAATGGACAGAGGGAAAATAGGAGTGGAAGGAGACAATGATCTATTGTTGTTAAATTGCCTTATTTTATAAATTTTCAAAAACTGCATGATTATGTGAAAATATTGCTAGAACCACTTCCAGGGTCTTGGAAGAGACCTGTGCAAGTAAGGAATCTTTTTTTTTTTTTTTTTTGAGACGGACTCTCTCTCTGTCGCCCAGGCTGGAGTACAGTGGCGCAATCTCCACTCACTGCAAGCTCCGCTGCCTCCTGGGTTCATGCCATTCTCCTGCCTCAGCATCCCAAGAAGCTGGGACTACAGGCACCCACCACCACACCTGGCTAACTTTTTTGTGTTTTTAGTAGAGACGGGGTTTCATCATATTAGCTAGGATGGTCTTGATCTCCTGACCTTGTGATCCGCCCGCCTGGGCCTCCCAAAGTGCTGGGATTACAGGTGTGAGCCACCGGGCCAGGCAACAAGTAAGGAATCTTGAAGCCTAAGTGTCATTTGCTCCAAGGTAATTCTGCCTGTGCACAGGCCCAGTGAGTGAGTGATGAGAACAGGTTTTCTGACTCCAAGTCCATTACACTTTTCTATTACCTGAGACATAATGTATTTTCTCAGAAAGTTTTGATAAGTTTCTACTGAAATCCTGTTTTAACAAATGGCTTATAGATGGAGGGAGAGAGAGTTTAAGATTGCAACTGGAGAGCTGGCCCTGAGTAGGATTGTGAGGTACACAGGTTACCCCTTTGAACCTGGTTACCTTTCCGTTTCCTTTTGAAGGTCTTTCACCTTGTCTGCTTACAGGTGCCCCATCCTAAACTGTCAGAAGTCCTTCAATGTTCTTCACCCTTCATTTATCAAAATCTATTCTCAGTTGTCACAAAAATCAGATAAACCAATTCACATCAACATGCAAATAGAGCTGCTAAAAGCTTGATGAATTACCTACAGATGGGGGCCTGGGAGAGTACTTACTATCTGTTAGGAAATAATCCTTTAATTCAATAACCCCAAATCACTAATGGTAGCAACTCAGACACCACTAGCAGGCTAGTAGAAAATTATTTTTGGTTGGAAAAGAGCCAATTACCCTTCAAATCATTCCATTGAAGTAGATGACTGCTTTGGGAGTCAGATATCACCAATATTAAAAGTAAAATAAAGCAAAAACCTTTTCAGGCTCCTCAAGTTTTCCCCTGAAGAAGCAATTTCTTCTCTTCACCACCCAACTTCATGAGAGAGTAGCCTACATTCTTTGCCTCAGTTTCTTCTCTAGGTATTTACTCCTTAACCTTGTGCAACCTGTCTTTTACTCACATCATTACATTAAGACAGTTGCCTCAAAGGTCACTTTACGAGGTCCTCAAACTACTCAACCTGTTGATCTTCAACTCTGTGAAGCATCCTGTCCTTCTAAACAGGGCCAGGATTAAATTGAGGCAAGCAAGGTGACTAAGGTACAAAATTTAAGGAGGCACTCACTCTCAAGGTCCTGTAAGTTCAGGGTTGGCATCTAAGAATTAGTACTCCCTTAAATTTTGTACCATACATGGCTTGCTTGCCTCACCCTTGTCCCTGCTTTCTTCTGAAACATAACTGAACTTCTTACCATATTCAGAGCATGGAATACATTTTGCTACCTTCATGACTTTGCTCATGATGCAGGTGTAAATAGACCTTCACACTTGATGCCTGCATGCATCCCTTCCTGCCTTTTTCTGTAGCAGCACACTTGGGGAACTGTTCTTTCCCAACTCAGTGTGTTTTGGTTGAGGCCGCCAAACAGTACCTCCCACTCCCTCAACCCACAGTGAGGTATAACCACAAAGTTAGGCCAGTCCTTTCCGGAAATTTATGAATTAAAAGTAGAGGAGCAGTTTTCTCTGTACTCTTGGATTGAGAGCAGTAAGAATATGATGCTACAGCCATATCACCTACTACAGGAAGGAGGCTCAAGGAAAAAGAAAAAGAATAAAGGAAAGAGAGACAGAAAAGGCTAAGACTGGTAAAATATTTGTATGCTATTGACACCAAAGTTGGGTTCAGTTTTGTCTTGTGTTTTGGATGCAGGAGCTAACATATATCCTCCTCCCTTTGCATTATTTTTTAAAAACTACTTTGAGTTTCTATTACTTGCAAACAAGAGTACTAAGTCATAAAATAGAATGTTCTTTCTTTTCCCTTACCCCATCTACACAGGTACATAAACCCAACTATCAGGGCTCAGCTCTAAGGTCATTTTCATCCCAGAACCATTTTTGATCCATGTCATTTAACTAATCTCTCCCTTCTCTGAACTGCTGTGATATTTTAGGCATCTTTCATAGTAGTTAGATTCATAGCTTCTGTCTTCCACTATACTATGTTTTCTTCAAGGATAAAGTCTATCATCTTTGTAATCTTCCAAGAACTGAGTACAGGATTTTTGCCACCACAGAAAATCAGTAGATCTTTGCTGAATAATTGAATTAAATGAATGAATGAACATAACTAAAGAATAGCCAGAATCCTTATGTTTTATTTCAGGAAAGTTTAGTCTGAATGAGCTGAAGTTATTTACAAAAAAAGATTTCCTTTTCCAAAGCAAAGTAAAAGAAGGTATGGCCAACTGATTGCTAGACAAAGATAGTGAGTATAAAAGGATGCCAGAGTCTTTTTTTTTAAGTGGGGAATTAAGACCTTACATTTATATTTATTCATATCTGAATAAATAAACTCCAGAAAGATACACATGAAGCTATAAACAGTGGTTTCAAGTTTGGGGGACCAACTGAGCAGATGGGAGATATGGGTGGGAGGGAGACTTTTCACTGTATACCTTTGTATAGTTTAAAGTTTTAAAATCATGTAAATTGATGCCTATATTACATTTACTACTTAAGATGTTATAAATCAAATACCAAGCTGCTTCCTTTAGCTAATGGGAATGCTATTTTAGCTAATACACATTATAAAATAATAAATAAAGTAGGTTTTGTGGTAGAGATTATTTGCCTACAAAATGAAAGGAAAAATCTAGATGCCTAATGTAATATGCAGGCAGTGATAGCACCATGGTCAGGTTTTAAAAGTGCTGTGGTTGAAGTAACTTAGAGATAAAGATGATGTGCCCTGAAAAATTCTGTTAGAGGTCTCAACAAATGGTACAACCAGTGACGATAATAATGATGATAAGGACACTAGTATTGAAGCTAAACATGAAGGGTTCAAATAAAATTGCTTCCTATCAAAAACAGTATAATACAGAATCCAAAATTTTTCACAATCTTCATCTATTAACTAGTGTTTCTCTTTCAAATGAAGGGGAAGATATGTCCTTTTATCAGAACTTTTTGAAATACACACTTTCAGATGGGTGAGTTTTATTGTATATAAATTATACCACAATAAATCTGATTTTTAAAACATATCAACTATTAGATTGAAGGGGACCTTAGATACTTTGTTTAGTCATCCCCAATATTTTCATCCAAGTATTCCTTTTATTTTGTTTCCAATTATACACCACATATCTTTAAATATCTTGTCACCTAAATGAAATCATAAAAATGGCTGTGATGGATAATACTTATAAGCAATAAAATTAATTAGGTTTACAGACAAGAAAATCTTAACCTCATTTTGCTAGTTTAAAAGTTGAGAGTCAGGTCTTTTCACATAATCTCCTTAGATTCTAATTTATAATTATCTAAAATAGCATTCCTGTTAGCTAAAGGAAGCAGCTTGGCATTTGATTTATAACATCCTAAGTAGTAAACTTATTTTTTTCTTTTTTTTATTGTACTTTAAGTTCTAGGGTACATGTGCACAACATGCAGTTTTGTTACATAGGTATTCATGTGCCATGTTGGTTTGCTGCACCCATCAACTCGTCATTTACATTAGGTATTTCTCGTAATGCTATCCCTCCCTGAGTCCCCCAAACCCCAGCAGGCTCTGGTGTGTGATGTTCCCTGCCCTGTGTCCATGTGTTCTCATTGTTCAACTCCCACCTATGGGAGTGAGAACATGCGGTGTTTGGTTTTCTGTCCTTGTGATAGTTTGCTTAGAATTATGGTTTCCAGCTTCATCCAGGTCCCTGCAAAGGCCATGAACTCATCCATTTTATGGCTGCATAGTATTCCATGGTGTATATGTGCCACATTTCCTTAATCCAGTCTATTGTTGATGGACATTTGGGTTGGTCCCAAGTCTTTGCTATTGTGAATACTGCCACAATAAACATACGTGTGCATGTGTCTTTATAGCAGCATGATTTATAATCCTTTGGGTATATATCCAGTAATGGGAT
>NW_012119265.1:8954476-8974446 GCF_000951035.1 Colobus angolensis palliatus
GTATACATGTGCCATGTTGGTTTGCTGCACCCATCAACTCGTCATTTACATTAGGTATTTCTCCTAATGCTATCCCTCCCCCAGCACCCACACCACCCAACAGACCCGGGTGTGTGATGTTCCCCTCCCTGTGTCCATGTATGCTCGTTGTTCAACTCCCATTTATGAGTGAGAACATGTGGTGTTTGGTTTTCTGTCCTTGTGATATTTTGCTGAGAATGATGGTTTCCAGCTTCATCCATGTCCATGCACAGGACATGAGCTCATCCTTTTTTATGGCTGCATCGTATTCCATGGTGTATATGTGTCAGTTTCTTAATCCAGTCTATCACTGATAGACATTTGGGTTGGTTCCAAGTCTTTGCTACTGTGAATAGTACTGCAATAAACATAGGTGTGTATGTGTCTTTATAGTAGCATGATTTGTAATCCTTTGGGTATATACCCAGTAATAGGATTGCTGGGTCAAATGGTATTTCTAGTTCTAGGTCCTTGAGGAATTGCCACACTGTCTTCCACAATGGTTGAACTAATTTACACTCCCACCAACAGTGTAAAAGCATTCCTATTTCTCAACATCCTCTCTAGCATCTATTGTTTCCTGACTTTTTAATGATCGCCATTCTAACAGGTGTGAGATGGTATCTCATCGTGGTTTTGATTTGCATTTCTCTGATGACCAGTGATGATGAACATTTTTTCATTGGTCTGTTGGCTGCATAATATCTTCTTTTGAGAAGTGTCTGTTCATATCCTTTGCCCACTTTTTGATGGGGTTGTTTTTTTCTTGTAAAAGAAAAAACATTGGCTGTAGGTTTGTCATAAATAGCTCTTATTATTTTGAGATCCATTCCATCAATACCTAGTTTATTGAGAGTTTTTAGCATGAAAGGCTGTTGAATTTTGTCGAAAGCTTTTTTTGCATCTATCAAGATAATCATGTGGTTTTTGTCGTTGGTTCTGTTTATGTGACGGATTACGTTTATTGATTTGTATATGTTGAACCAGCCTTGCATCCCAGGGATGAAGCTGACTTTTGGTTTGCCAGTATTTTATTGAGGATTTTTGCATCGATGTTCATCAGGGATATTGGCCTAAAATTCTCCTTTTTTTGTTGTGTCTCTGCCATGCTTTGGTATCAGGATGAGGCTAGCCTCATGAAATGAGATAGGGAGGATTCCCTCTTTTTCTTTGGATTGAAATAGTTTCAGAAGGAATGGTATCAGCTCCTCTTTGTACCTCTGGTAGAATTTGGCTGTGAATCTGTCTGGTCCCGGACTTTTTTTGGTTGGTAGGCTATTAATTATTGCCTCAATTTCAGAGCCTATTATTGGTCTATTCAGAGATTCAACTTCTTCCTGGTTTAGTCTTGGGAGGGTGTATGTGTCCAGGAATTTATCCATTTCCTCTAGATTTTCTAGTTTATTTGCATAGAGGTGTTTATAGTCTTCTCTGATGGTAGTTTATATTTCTGTGGGATTGGTGGTGATATCCTCTTTATCATTTTTTGTTGCGTCTATTTGATTCTTCTCTCTTTTCTTCTTTATTAATCTTGCTAGTGGTCTATCTATTTTGTTGACCTTTTCAAAAAACCAGCTCCTGAATTCACTGATTTTTTGAAGGGTTTTTTGTGTCTCTATCTCTTCAGTTCTGCTCTGATGTTAGTCATTTCTTGCCTTCTGCTAGATTTTAAATTTGTTTGCTCTTGCTTCTCTAGTTCTTTTAATTTTGATATTAGGGTGTCAATTTTAGATCTTTCCTGCTTTCTCTTGTGAGCATTTAGTGCCATAAATTTCCCTCTACACACTGCTTTAAATGTGTCCCAG
The DNA here is from genome assembly GCF_000951035.1 of Colobus angolensis palliatus. NCBI lineage: Eukaryota > Metazoa > Chordata > Mammalia > Primates > Cercopithecidae > Colobus > Colobus angolensis. The sequence goes on from NW_012119265.1 coordinate 8,956,303, forward strand.
AGATTCTGGTATATTGTGTCTTTGTTCTCCAATTGGCTTCAAAGAGCATCTTTATTTCTGCCTTCATTTCCTTATTTACCCAGTAGTCATTCAGGATCAGGTTGTTCAGTTTCCATGTAGTTGTGGGGGTTTGAGTGAGTTTCTTAATCCTGAGTTCTGATTTGATTGATTGCACTGTGGTCTGAGAGACAGTTTGTTGTGATTTCTGTTCCTTTATATTTGCTGAGGAGTGTTTTACTACCAATTGTGTGGTCAATTTTAGAATAAGTGTGATGTGGTGCTGAGAAGAATGTATATTCTGGTGATTTGGGGTGTAAAGTTCTGTAGATGTCTATTAGGTCTGCTTGGTCCAGAGCTGAGTTCAATTCCTGGATATCCTTGTTAACCTTCTGTCTCATTTATCTGTCTAATATTGATGGTGGGGTGTTAAAGTCTCTCATTATTATTGTGTGGGAGTCTAAGTCTCTTTGTAGGTCTGTTAGGACCTGCTTTATGAATCTGGGTGCTCCTGTATTGTATGCATGTATAGTCAGGATAGTTAGCTCTTCTTGTTGAATTGATCCCTTTACCATTATGTAATGGCCTTCTTTGTTTCTTTTGATCTTTGTTGGTTTAAAGTCTGTTTTATCAGAGACTAGGATTGCAACTCTTGCTTTTTTTTTTCTTTCCATTTGCTTGGTAGATCTTCCTCCATCCCTTTATTTTGAGCCTATGTGCATCTTTGCACGTGAGGTGGATCTCCTATAGGTCTTGACTCTTTATCCAATTTGCCAGTCTGTGTCTTTTAATTGGGGCACTTAGCCCATTTATATTTAAGGTTAATATTGTTATGTTTGAATTGTTATGTTGAATTATGTCATTTTGATGTTAACTGGTTATTTTGCCCGTTAATGCATGCAGTTTCTTCATAGCGTTGATGGCCTTTACAATTCAGCATGCTTTTGCGGTGGCTGGTACCGATTGTTCCTTTACATGTTTAGTGCTTCCTTCAGGAGCTCTTGTGAGGCAGGCCTGGTGGTGACAAAATCTCTCAGCATTTGCTTGTCTGTAAAGGATTTTATTTCTCCTTCACTTATGAAGTTTGGCTGGATATGAGATTCTTGACTGAAAATTATTTTCTTTAAGAATGTTGAATATTGGCCCCCACTCTCTTCTGGCTTGTAGGGTTTCTGCCGAGAGATCTGCTGTTAGTCTGATGGGCTTCCCTTTGTGGGTAACCCGACCTTTCTCTCTGGCTTTCCTTAATATTTTTTCCTTCATTTCAACCTTGGTGAATCTGACAATTATGTGCCTTGGGGTTGCTCTTCTCAAGGAGTATCTTTGTGGCATTCTCTGTATTTCCTACATTTGAATGTTGGCCTGCCTTGCCAGGTTAGGGAAGTTCTCCTGGATAATATCCTGAAGAGTGTTTTCCAACTTGGTTCCATTCTCCCCATCACTTTCAGGTACACCAATCAAACACAGATTTGGTCTTTTCACATAGTCCCATATTTCCTGTACGCTTTATTCATTTCTTTTTACTCTTTTTTCTCTAACTTTGTCTCCTCACTTTATTTCATTAATTTGATCTTCAATCACTGATATCCTTTCTTCCACTTGATTGAATTGGCTATTGAAGCTTGTGCATGTGTCACGAAGTTCTTGTGCTGTGGTTTTCAGCTCCATCAGGCCATTTTAGGGCTTTGCCACACTGTTTATTCTAGTTAGCCATTCATCTAACCTTTTTTTCAAGGTTTTTAGCTTCCTTGTGATGGGTTAGAACATGCTTCTTTAGCTCAGAGAAGTTTGTTATTAACAACCTTCTGAAGCTTACTTCTGTCAACTCATCAAACTCATTCTCCATCCAGTTTTGTTTCCTTGCTGGAGAGGAGCTGCAATCCTTCGGAGAAGAAGAAGTGCTCTGTTTTTTGGAATTTTCAGCTTTTCTGCTCTCGCTTCTCCCCATCTTTGTTGTTTTATCTACCTTTGGTCATTGAGGTTGGTGACCTACAGATGGGGTTTTGGTGTGGATGTCCTTCTTGTTGATATTGATGCTATTCCTTTCTGTTTGTTAGTTTTCCTTCTAACAATCAGATCCCTCAGCTGCAGGTCTGTTGGAGTTTGCTGGAGGTCCATACCAGATCCTGTTTGCCTGGGTATCACCAGCAGAGGCTGCAGAACAGCAAATATTGCTGCCTGATCCTTCCTGTGGAATCTTTGTCCCAGAGGGCACCCGGCTGTTTGAGGTGTCTGTCAGCCCCTACTGTGAGGTGTTTCCCAGTCAGGCTACACAGGGGTCAGTAACCCACTTAAGGAGGCAGTCTGTCCGTTCTTGGAGCTTGAATGCCGTGCTGAGAGAACCACTGCTCTCTTTAGCACTGTCAGACAGGGATGTTTAAGTATGCAGAAGCTGTCTGCTGCCTTTTGTTCTACTATGCCCTGCCCCCAGAGGTAGAACCTATAGAGGCAGTAGGCCTTGCTGAGCTGCAGTGGGCTCCACCCAGTTCATGTTTCCCAGCCTCTTTGTTTACACTGTGAGCTACTCAAGCCTCAGCAATGGCAAACCCCTCTCCCCCACTAATTTGCAGCATCACAGATTGATCTCAGACTGCCATGCTAGCAGTGAGCATGGCTCTGTGGGCATGGGATCTGCTGAGCCAGGCACAGGAGGGTATCTCCTGGTCTGCTGGTTGCTAGGACTGCAGGAAAAGCACAATGTTTGGTCAGGAGTGTACCGTTTCTCCAGGTACAGTCTGTCACGGCTTCCCTTGGCTAGGAAAGGGAAAACCCATGACCCCTTGCACTTCCCAAGTGAGGCGATGCCCCACCCTGCTTCAGCTCACCCTTTGTGGGCTGCACCCACTGTCCAACCAGTCCCAATGAGATGAACCAGGTACCTCAGTTAGAAATGCAGGAATCACCCATCTTCTGCATCAATCTGCCTGGGAGCTGTAGACCGGAGCTGTTCCTATTCAGCCATCTTGGAAGCACAATTTTGAGTTGTAAACTTATAATAACTTGCCTAAATCAGAAATCTCATTCCTCTAGTAAAGAAATACTTTCACCAACAATACCCTAGTTGTGTTGCCAACATTAGATAGACACTCACACTGGTCAGAAACTCATTGACTCATTCAATTGTCCTATAATCATCCAACCATTCATTCACCATCTATTGGGCACCTATTTTGTGCAAGGTGTTTTCAGCCTTCTATCCACACTAAAAGTATCTCAATCTTTTAACAGTTTACTTTTCAGTAAATGAGTGTCCAACAGGTAAAGATTAGAAAGGAACAATTAGCCACGTTAAACAAGTCCAGATATCCAAACCCTGATGCATTACATTCTGAGACACGGAAGGAACTTTCTGAGATTGTTTCTGAGTCACTACCAGAAATGTCAGACAATCTATAGATAATGGGAGGGGTGCCAGAATTCTGGAATCAGAAGACAATCTCCTTTGCTCAAAAAGAAGAAAAAGAGTAGATTTTAGAAACCACAGATTTAGCCATAATTCTCTAACTGCAGGGAAGACGACAGTGCAGTGCCACAAGTCACCATCCTAAATTAACATTTTTATTCTTGACTTAAAGGTTTTTTTAAATCATGTTTTTAAATGAGCCAAATTATAACTGAAAAGAAAAATTAATATGATAGATGATCAGAACAAAATTCAACATAATCTTACTAGACTGGAATGTTAGACCAAAACAAGCAAGGTAATTTTTAATAGGCCTATCCCAAATTTCCAGGCTTTAACAACCTGTAACTACAAAATAAGGTCACAGGTCACACTTCTCCTGCCTACGAAAATTACAGTGAATCTTGTTAGATTGATCGAAGGAAACTACCTGACAGTTCCCTTCCCCAGATTGTGTTTCAGGTATGCTTATGTTTTTCTGGTATGAGAACCTTGTTACGGTACCACATTCCTACTGTGGCATGAGCCTGCCACATTGCCAAGTACAGCTGTCCCCACTTATAATTCTCCCACTGCAACTCCTCTGTAGCCTCAAAAATGGAACCACTGCTCTTCCCTTTGCATTTCCATCTATGTGAGACAGACCCTCCACTAAAATCCCTGAAGCACAGCTAATCAGAAGTCAAAACTTATGAATAAAATTTTGCTCAAGGTTAAAGGATAGCAGACAAGAAGTATAAAACAAGTAATACAGTTGCTAGTAGAAGTGACTATTTTCAGAGTTCACAAACAAGACCCTTGCTTTGGAGGATCCTTAGCCTGGATGTACCTCCTGGGATCAATCACTGGTCTGTTAGATACTCTGACATCTCTACCCACAAGAGTTCAAGCCAAATTCTCCCCAAGGCTCAGAGAGAGAAACAAGTTTACCCCACCCTATCTGGATCTAATCAGCACTGTTAAAGTTAACAGGAAAGTATTCCTCCATAGTACTCAGTTATGCCACCTAGTGAGATCTGGGCTGGGAAGAGACTGAGCTTGTAGTTGTCAGGGTCAGTAAGTACAGTAAAAGAGTAGGCTCCAATATTGGAATCCAAGTGTCCCAGGCTAGATAAGATAGTAGCAAAAAAGCACTAGTAGACACCAAGAGCCAAAGGGGAAAAATCTATTGTTCAGGGGGAACTTCACAATGAAGGTACAAGGAGAGGATTATCAGCTATTGCTCAGGAAAGCCAAAGTCAGAGAAAGAAACAGTAGTGGAGGAGGACATCACACTGAAAAGGCTGCCCGCCAGGCAGAGGTCAGTGCAGGACTTCAAGACAAAGCCAAGGCTGAGATAAGATGACCTGAATAAACTTGTGGTACCAGAAAACAAGGACATTCTCAAGAAAAGGATGGATACAAATCAAAAGGATACTGGAGCCAACCCAAAGGAATCCCACAATGGCTCCTTTATTGGGACAAATTAGCATAAATTACATGATGCTAATACTGGATTATAACTCATAAAAGAAATATCCATGAGTCCATATTAACATAAATAAATAATGGAATAAATAAATGGTAAAGAAAGGGCAGTGTTTCCTTATAGAAAAATTCTAATTAGTAATATAAAATGTAAAGAGAATACAGAGGAAATAAGAATATAGTCATCATTAGGCAAATACTGCAATAGTAATTGTTGCAGAAAAGATCCTATGGATGCAACAAATAATAGGCAAAAGTCTGAGGAAAACCAGGATATTAGCATACTCTCCAAGTACCCCAAAATAGTTATCAATTACAAAGGGGAAAAGAGTAGCTTTACAGTGTAGAAACCCAGCACAACCAACTTAACCAAGTGATCAAGTTAACATCATAAGTAATAAGACATGTTGACATCATATATCTCCCTTACGATGTTCTTAAGATATGAGATGACTTCCATGGTATTCTTGATAAAAATCCATAACCCATCATGAGGAAATGCTAGACAAACCCAAATTGAGGAACATTCTGCAAACTGATCAGTATTCTTCAGAAATGTCAAGGTTATGAAAGACAAGGAAAGACCAAAAAACATCTTTGGAGGATACTAAAGAAACACAACTAAATACAATGTGGGGTCTTGAAAAAGAAAAAAAGACATTGGGATAAACTAGTAAAATTTCAGTGAAGTTTATAATTTAGATACCAATAATGTATCAATGTTAATTTCCTGGTTTTCATAATGTACAATGGTTGTATAAATAGTTAACATTAGGGGAAGCTGGGCAAAACATGTATATATGTATCTTTGTATGATTTTTGCAAATTTACAAATTTAAATCATGATAAAATACAAAGTAAAAAACATTATCACCTATTCTGAAGTCAAATAACACATTCTTGATAGGAAGGCACCATAATATTTCTGCTTCCAGGTGGGAGTGATAGAGCTTCCATCAAATAAACATGTGCTTATTCATTTGCTAAACTGCAAAAACCAAGAAAGGTAATTTTGCATAATTTTAATTCATCTAAATGGAAAACATTAAATTTATTTCCCCTCTCCCTCCTCCACCCTTCCCTCAGAAAAGACTGAGGAGGACAACAAAGAAAATCCCGTCTTAGGCACCTTAGCTGAGTCACCATGAATCACTGGCCATATTGTTTTTTAATTTGTATCTACTTCTTAATGTGGTGTTCTTGATCAGTGTTTTTTAGAATCCTTTTAAATGTACTGTTACTTAATCTTGAATCCCAGCTACAAAATATAACATGTTGTTGGCTCTGAATTACTTCTCAACTTCTATGACCACTATTGCCTTCTGCATAGATACTTTTGCTCTCTTGCTTCCACAACAGGGATTTAGCAGTTATCCCAAGGAAATCAAAGACCCATGACTATTTTATATCTCAAGTAAAATATGGCAATTCAGACTATTCCTGATTCTTTTTCTTCATTTGCTCTGTAGAGTCAGAATTTGAGGGAGACCCTAGGGATCCTCCCCATCTCAGAGCAAGTTCAAAAGTCTTCCAAAAGGAACTTACCTCTATGCTCAGTACTGACTGAAGAGAAGGCATGAATAAGGTGCAGAGTGAAAATAATGGCAGATATTTTGAAGGTGGAATTAAAGAGATAGATATCCCTTTGGTGTTTAAAGTCCTCATGCTTTCCTATATGTTACTAGAGAATTTCCTTGCTCTATACATTTTTGGTATAGAAATTTGAAAAGCACTTTTCTAGAACTCCTTGATCCCTTAACTACTTAGGTTTTCTCCAATAACTTTGGAAAACATGTAACTATTTTCATCTTTATACTATTAATATTTCAATTTGAGGTGGCACCTCTCTACCATTCTATGTGGATCTGATTGAACTGCTGAGTGTCCTCTCTTTCCTTCCAACTCCCATAAGGGATGAGCCTGTGAGCTACACTGAGCTGATTACAAGATGACAGTCTGATATGGTTTGGCTGTGTCTCCACTCAAATTTCATCTTGAATTGTAGTTCCCACAATCCCTATGTGTCATGGGAGGAACCTGGTAGAAGGTAATTGAATAATGGGGGCAGTTACCTCCATGCTGTTCTCGTGATAGTGAGTTCTCACAAGATCTGATGGTTTTATAAGGGGCTTTTCTTCCACTTTACTCTGCACTTCTCCTTGCTGCAGCCATGTGAAGAAGGATGTGTTTGCTTCCCCTTCCGCCACGATTGTAAGTTTCCTGAGGCCTCCCCAGCCATGCTGAACTGTGAGTCAATTAAACATCTTTCCTTTATAAATTACCCAGTCTAAGGTATGTCTTCATTAGCAGCATGAGAACAGACTAATACAGAGCCCCCTGGAAACAGTGTCTGGTTTGAGGGGCAAGTATGGCAAATAATCCAACCCAGAACAATTAATAATTTATGACATTTTCCAAATTGGATGCTAAGAGATAGCTTTCTCTCTCCTTTTGGAGCTGGAGTTTTAGGCTAATGATGCCTGTGTTTCCAGAGGCCACATTTCTGCCATGGGAAGAAATGCCTCATGTAGTACAAAAGAATGAAACTAAGCTGAAAGAAGCAGAGATGAGAGCCAGATAAGGAAAGAGAACCAGAAAGCATTGTTTGAGACCCTGGATCCAGGTATGCCCAAGGCCATAAGTTCCACAGATTTGCCAGTTAGGTGAACAAATAAGAGTCTCTCTTTTTCACTTCAACTGGTTTGAATTGGATTTCTATCCTTGCAGTAGGCTTCTTGACTAATACACAGTTTATACATTTGAAGATGGCTATACTTCCAGGTTTTTTTTTTTTTAATAATCAGCTTATTTTTTAAAATCCCCTTTCCCATAGATTTTCTAAACTGACAACCATTTGGGGGATATGAAGTACTACTATGAGATCTCCAAACCCCTACCTATTTTTCCCAATAGTCTATTTATTCCACCACCCCTTGGAGCCACACTCCCCCCACGAAGCTCCTAGGAATCCTCTTCAGAGCATCTTGTTATCAAAGCTGATGTATGCGGGGTTTTTTACCTCTCTGATTGGTGATGTTTCTGAATATTTTTCAAGTCTTATATATGAACACTCACTCTGTTGAGAGGACAATAGATTGGCCTATTTATAAGTGGATTCTGAGAACACTTAATGGAGGCTCCATGCATTAATCCTACAAGAAGAGCCCCTGTACACTAATAATGATGAAGGATCTAAATGGTTACAATGCTTTGCTTTTGAAAACATTGAGTGCATCGTGGCCATTTTAAAAGATTGCTTCAGTTCAGATTATTTGATAAAGCTAAAGCAAAGGAGTAAAAACATTTGCTTTAGAGAGCCAATTCTAACTAACTATGGGGCAAATGCAAACCATCGCATTTATCCACTTATCCTTGGAATCTAGAGACAACAAATGTGTATATAGTGATGTAGACAGGAGTAACCTAAAATCTTTTTTTTATCTGGAAGGGACATGGCCATTATAACATGCCAAAGCTCTTTTTTACTTTGTTTAAAAATAACCACTTCTCTATAACACTGGAGTTAGACTAATGTTAGAGAAAAACCCCTTCAGAAACGTTTCCAAACCATACCCATATAGTAAGGTCAGGAGAGGGCAGACCATTCAACTATGTTCAACATAATGGATTTATGTAAACCAGTGAGCATCACTGTATTTCACAGTCACAAAACTCCATTATTTATGTTTCATGATTGTGTCTTACTGTTATAAAACAAATAAACAATGCTAGTGTAGGTCAGACCAATGACCCATCTCCTTCAGTAGCTCTTTTTCTTTTCTTTTTTTTCCTAACTATAACTTACTTAATTGGAGAAAAGGCCAGGCAATCTTCCTCCCCTACATGTTTCTACTTTCTAGGGAAAAAATAACTTGATAATAAAATGGCAACCACACATAAAATCACAAGAAAAATAACAGCAATTCTAGTATTTTCATTAATACACCAATAGGAACAATTTAAAACTGCAACCAATGGAAGATAGCACTAGTGATATACTATGATAATAAAATATCCTACTGAAAAATTTGGAGGAATTCCAACTATATGTACATATGTAACATAGGAGCTTTGTAGCATCTTGTCCAGGCTTGTTAGCAAGCTATATTCTGGTATATATATGTGCTGTCCAGTATAGCAGCCAGTAGCCACATGTGGCTATTGAGCACTTGAAATGCAATATAAATTTTGCTTGAGATGTGCAGTAAGTTTAAAGTGCACACTAGCTTTTGTAGACTTAGTATTAAAAAAAGAATTAAGCTGGGCACGGTGGCTCATGCCTGTAATCCCAGCATTTTGGGAGGCTGAGGTGGGTAGATCACCTGAGGTCAGAAATTCAAGACCAGCCGGCCAACATGGTGAAGCCCCGTCTCTACTAACAATACAAAAATTAGTCAGGCGTGGTGGCGGGCACCTGTAGTCCCAGCTACTAGAGAGGCTGAGGCAGGAAAATTACTTGAACCTGGGAGGCAGAGGTCACAGTGAGCCAAGATCGTGCCACTGCATTCCAGTCTAGGCGACAGAGCAAGACTCCATCTCAAATAATAAGAATATTTATATTGAACATACTTTGAAATGATAATATTTTGAAAATATTGAGTTAAGTGAAATATATTTTTAAAATTAATTTTTACCTGTTTCCCACAACATTTTTAATGTGGCTGATAGAAAATTTAAAATTATATATGAGGTTTGTGTTATATTTCTATTAAACAGCACTATTACATTATATTCACTATTATATTGTGCTCACTATTATGTTATGGTTAGGAGCATAGTCTAGAGTCAGGCTGCCTGAGTTTGAAACCCAGTTTCATCATACGTAAAATGGAGTTAATAATAGCATAATTATATATAATTGTGAAGATTACAGGGGTATTTATATATAAAGTACATAGAACAGTGCCTAACACATACTGAGCAGTCAGTGTATGTTCACTATATATATATCTTCCTGGTAATATACTAATTTTCATTTATGGACTCCAAATTTTAGTATTTCACTAAATTTTAGTGATACATTTAGTAAGTGTATTAGTCAGCTCTGGTTGCCATAACAAAATAACATAGACTGGTTGGCTTAAACAACGAAAACTGATTTCCTCACTGGTCTGGAGGCTGAAAATGCAAGATTTTGGGCCAACAGAGTTGGTTTTTTGGTTAGGCACCTCTCCCTGGCTGGCAGATGGAAACTTCTTGCCGTGTCCTCACATGGCATTTTCTTTGTGCAGAGCACAGAGAGGAAGAGCTCTGGTGTTTCTTCCTTTTCTTCTTTTAAGGTGTTATGGACTGAATGTCTGTGTTCTTCCAAAATTCATATGTTGAAGCCTTAACCCCATTGTAATGATATTTGGAGGTGGGGCCTTCGGGAGTAATTAGATACAGATAAAGTCATGATGGTGGGGCCCCCATCATGGGATTAATGTCCTTACAGGAAGAGGAAGAGAGACCAAAGCTCACTCACTGTCTCTCTCTCTCTCTCTCTCTCTCTCTGCCATGTGAGGACACAATGAGAAGGCAGCCAGCCAGGAAGAGGACCCTCACCAGGAACTGAATCTGCTGGCACTTTGATCTCAGACTCCCAGCCTCCAGAAAGAAATGTCTGTTATTCCAGCCACCCAGTCTGTAGTACCTTGTTATAGCAGCTCAAGCAAACTAACACATGAGAACATCAGCCTATTGAATCAGGGCCCTGACTTTATGACCTCATTTAATCTTAATTACCTTCTTAAAGGCCTTATCTCCAAATAAAGTCACACTAGGGGTTAGGGCTTGAACATATGAACTTGGGGTCAGGGGGTGACACAATTCAGCCCATATAGTCTCTTAGACATATATAAAACTGAAAGCCAACGGACTCAAAATTTTGGATCCATTCACAACCCACCAAGAGGACCAGGTGGCTATAGATGACTGAGAAATACTCATCTTAATCAACAGTCTGTCTTTGGCATAAAAGGTATTTGACAAATAGGCAGGATAGTTCCCCATGATATCAACCTCAAACCCTTTCTGTGTATTTCCAAACCAGTCCAAGTTTAATAACTTAATATAAATTGAGTAGCCTTGATTTTTAAAATTTTTTTTTTTTTTTTTTTTTTTTTTGAGGCAGAGTCTCGCTCTGTCGCCCAGGCTGGAGTGCAGTGGCCAGATCTCAGCTCACTGCAAGCTCCGCCTCCTGGGTTTTACACCATTCTCCTGCCTCAGCCTCCCGAGTAGCTGGGACTACAGGCGCCCGCCACCTCGCCCGGCTAGTTTTTGTATTTTTAGTAGAGACGGGGTTTCACCGTGTTAGCCAGGATGGTCTCGATCTCCTGACCTCGTGATCCGCCCGTCTCGGCCTCCCAAAGTGCTGGGATTACAGGCTTGAGCCACCGCGCCCGGCCAAAAATTTTTATTTCTTTTTTTTTTTTAATTTTATTTTAGGTTCACGGGTACATGTGCAGGTTTGTTATGTAGGTAAACTTGTCACAAGGGTTTGTGGTACAGATTATTTCATCACCCAGGTACTAAGTCTAGTACCCAATAGTTATTTTTTCTGACCCTCTCCCTCTTCCTGCCCTTTACCCTCAAGTAGGCCCAAGTGTCTGTTGTTCCCCTGTTTGTATATATGAGTTCTCATCATTTAGCTCCCACTTATAAGTTAGAACATGAGGTACTGGGTTTTCTGTTCCTGCATTAGTTTGTTATGGATAATGGCCTCAAGCTCCATCCATGTTCCCTCAAAAGACATGATTTTGATCTTTTCCAAGGCTGATAGTATTCCATGGTGTATATGTACCACATTTTCATTATCCAATTTGTTATTGATGGGCATTTAGGTTGATTCCATGTCTTTGTTATTGTGAATAGTGCTGCGGTGAAAATTCACATGCATGTATCTTTGTGGTAGAATGCTTTATATCCCTTTGGGTATGCACCCAGTAATGGGATTGCTGGGTTGAATGGTAGTTCTATTTTTAGCTCTTTAAGGAATCACCACACTGCTTTCCACAGTGGTTGAACTAATTTACACTTTCACCAACAGTGTATAAGCGTTCACTTTTCTCTGCAACCTCTCCAGCATTTGTTATTTTTTTACTTTGTAATAACAGCCATTCTGATTGGTGTGAGATGGTATCTCATTGTGGTTTTGATTTGCATTTCTCTAATGATCAGTGGTGTTGAGCTTCTTTCATATGCTTGTTGGCTGCATGTATGTCTTCTTTGGAAAAGTGTTCATGTCCTTTGCCCACTTTTTAATGGGGTTGGTTTTTTTCTTGTAAATGTGTTTAACTTCCTTATAGATGCTGGATGTTAAACTTTTGTCAGATGCACAGTTTACAAATATTTTATCCCATTCTGTAGGTTGTCTGTTTACTCTATTGATGGTGTCTTCGGCTGTGCAAAAGCTCTTAAGTTTAATTAGGTCCCATTTGTCAATTTTTGCTTTTGTTGCAATTTGCTTTTGGCAGCTTTGCCATGAAATCTTTGCCCATTCTTATGTCCAGAATGGTATTGCCTAGGTTGTCTTCCTTTGGGTTTTATATTTAGGTCTTTAATCCAGCTTTGATTTTTGTATATGGTGTAAGACAGAAGCCCTGTTTCAATCTTCAACATGTGGCTAGCCAGTTATCCCAGCACCATTTATTGAATAGACAGTCCTTTCTCCACTGCTTGTTTTTGTCAGCTTTGTTGAAGATCAGATGATTATAGGTATGAAGTCTTATTTCTGGGCTCTCTATTCTGTTCCATTGGTCTATGAGTCTGTTTTTGTACCAGTGCCATGCTGTTTTGGTTACTATAGCCCTGTAAATATAGTTGGAAGTCAGGTAATATGATGCCTACAGCTTTGTTCTTTTTGTTTAGGATCGCCTTGACTATTCAGGCTCTTTTGTGGTTCTATATGAATTTTAAAAGAGTTTTTTCTAGTTCTGTGAAGAATGTCATTGGTAGGGCAATGATAGGAATAGCATTGAATCTGTAAATTGCTTTGGGCAATATAGCCATTTTAATGATATTGATTCTTTCTGTCCATGAGCATGGAATACTTTTTCATTTGTTTGTGTCATCTCTGATTTCTTTGAGCAGTATTTTATAATTCTCATTGTAAAGATTATTCACCTCCCTGATGAGCTCTATTCCTAGATATGTTATTCTTTTTGTAATAGCCTTGAATTAATTACAATTCTTAGTCTATATCACCTCTTGGAGTATTGAGTTTAATAGCTGCCTATTAAGGTAAGTTGTTTCTTCTTATTTATTTTAAAATTGATTTGTCAAATACTGAAGTGTGCCCCCAAATTTTTGTATTTTGGAATTAGATATAAATGGCCTTTTTTTTTCAACAAATGGTCCTTTTAAAATTTGATTTTTTTTTCAGATTTTGCACTTCTATATCCATGATCTGTGGTGTCAGTCTATCCTCACTCAGCAATTCTTTTATTCTCTTAATCATCTTACAGCTTTACAGCCTTTTCTAGATCTTTACTGAGATTAAGAAGTCAAGATTCTAACAGATAGGAATTTGAACAAAGGTAGGATAACATTCCCTATTTTGCTTCCAGTTTTTAGTATGAGGATGTTACTATTTTTCACTTCTGTATTTATGGTTTTCTCTCTTTTTGCTTTTATCTAGCTTTTTGGCTGAGGTAATATATTAGGTCAAAATCTTCTGGAAATAATCTAGATGGGCTCCTAAATCCTATCCCTGTGATGGAAATCATAGCTTAGAACTCATTAGCCATATGTATGATTCCTAAATTGCAAGTCTTATACTTGATCCATCTGCCCACAGCCTCATTATATCTTCCTGCAGCTTATCAGCATCAGTGTGGTGTTGCACTATCCAGTGAGCCTAGATGCCATGTATGAATGGTACGTTTTTTCTATGTACTTCCTTTACTGCATAATTTCGAAGTGCTAAATTCTAGCACAGATTGTTTCCACTTCTCTATCCAAAGAAATGACACAAAATTAAATTGGATAAATGTTCACTACATACTGATAAATGCAAGGTACTAAATGGGGATAAAAATTAATGTAGTCTCTACTTTCCCTTCCAGGCAAGAGAGGAGACAGCCATGTAAACAATTAACCTTAACAAGTGAAATAAAATAGTACCAATTCGATTTAAGTTTGGGACATGGCTTCTAACCGGGTTGAGTGCATAAGCCTCAAATGTAAGAAACAGTTGAGCTGAGCCTGGAGAGTGAGCAGGCTTTTGATTGATACAGTTACCTAAGGACAAAGTCCACACACAGAGTTGGGGAGAACATACAGTCTCAGAGAAATGGAGCCAAAGCCCTGATCGCACCATGCCTGGAAATCACCTTATCTATGTATTCCCTGTTAAGTGAGAGTTCCTTACCGTTTAGACCACTTTGACTTGATTTTTCTATTACTTGCACTCGAATTGATATAACGTCTCTAACACTCAGCCTCTATTTGTAACTGTCAGCTAGGCATCTCCAAATGGATATCTCAATAACATTTTGTGTTAGTATGAGTTGTCTGAAAAGTAGACGGGATTAAACATACAACAGATGAATTAGAGGTATCATGGGTGAGGGAAAATGAGGTGGAAGCCCATGAGGCAGGGAAAGCCATCAAACTGGTGGATATGTGAATTTGATAGAATTCACATAAGAGGGCCCGTCAGGGTGGCTCATACCTGTAATCCCAGCACTTTGGAAGGCTGAGGCAGGTGGATCACTTGAAGTCAGGAGTTTGAGACCAGCCTGGCCTACATGGTGAAACCCCATCTCTACTAAAAATACAAAACTTGGCTGAGCTTGGTGACATGCGCCTATAGTCCCAGATACTCAGGAAGCTGATGTGGGAGAATTGCTTGAACCCAGAAGGCAGAGGCTGCAGTGAGCCAAGATCATGCCACTGCACTCCAGCCTGGGCTACAGAGTGAGACTCTGTCTCAAAAAAAAAAAAAAAAATTCACATCCAAGAAGGAAGGATAGAGGGTTGGGTAAAAGAGCCTTAGATTGCTATGCAGTTCTGAGAAGGTTCAGCAAGGTTGATGGAGAGTCCTCAAGCCAATGCTGCTGATTAAAGGAAGAAATTTGGAAATGTATCTGTACAGCTTGATCAGTATACCTACCACACCCAGTCATTGGCTCGGAGCAGCCCATGAAAGGTGTGGCATGGGCCTGATTGACATACTGGGTGTCAGAGAGCAACAGCACCTAGGGTTTTTTAGTCAATCAAGCTACCCTAGTCAGCGAATTTTGAGAGATGCATCTGCCTGACCGCCACACACCTCAACCTCAAAACAATCAAAGTGAATTCATTTTTCCTTGCTCCCAACCTTCCCTCTCTGCCTGTTTTCCCTACCTTCCTAGTCATCCAAAACAGAAATTACATAGTCATCCTTGATCCCTTTCCTCTTCTTTTCCCCTCATACCCAACAATACTCCTATTTGAATGATTATTCTTCCATCATGCCTCTTGCACCCATCCCTGCTTCCAGGCCCACTGTCACCTGCCTAAGTCAGGCTTTCATCTCTTGCCTGTGCTGTTGCACTAGCCTAAGCAGAACTCACTTCTGACCCCCAATCCAGTGTTCTTGTCATTACATCAAACTACCTTCAACACGTCTATTGTTGGAAAGACCATCTAATTCATTCCTCTTAAGCCTTTTTTCTGCCCTAGCACACCTGAGAGATTCTGATATGCCAGTCTCCTCCCCAGATGACAACTGCTGACAATTTTCAAAAACATTTGTAGAGAGTTAAAGGAATCATCCTTTGATCAGGGTACACCATAATAATTGGTCTATGCAAGGTCATTTCTGGTTTTAATTCTCTAGACCTTTTTATCCCCCATTTCCTTCTCCAATAGGTAGTCATTCTAATGTGTTGGATGTATATCCTTTTATTCACATGTGAAGATTTTTTTTGCAAGAGTTGGAGAGGGATCAGTTATTAAACATAAAGCATTAAAAAACTTAATTGTTATCTAAGTGATGAATGAAAGATAATAAATATATGAAAACTTATAAAATCAATTACTAAAACAAAATGTATTTTTAAAGTATTTCTTGAGGCAGTTCCAATATAGCTGAATAGGAACAGCTCCAGGCTACAGCTCCCAGCATGAGCGACACAGAAGACAGGTGATTTCGGCATTTCCAACTGAGGTCCTGGGTTCATCTCACTGGGGCGTATCACACAGTGGGTGAAGGACTGTGGGTGCAGCCCACCGAGCGAGAGCCAAAGCAGGGCGAGGCAGCACCTCACCGGAGAAGTGCAAGGGAGAAGGGAATTCCCTTTCCTAGTCAAGGGAAACCATGACACGCAGCACCTGGAAAATCGGGTCACTCCCACCCTAATACTGTGCTTTTCCAAGGGTCTTAGCAAACAGCACACAAGGAGATTATATCCCGTGCCTGGCTCAGAGGGTCCCACACCCACAGGGCCTCCCTCATTGCTAGCATAACAGTCTGAGATCTAACTGCAAGGTGGCAGCGAGTCTGGGGGAGGGGCACCCACCATTGCTGAGGCTTGAGTAGGTAAACAAAGTGGCTGGGAAGCTCGAACTGGGTGGAGCCCACCACAGCTCAAGGAGGCCTGCCTGCCTCTGTAGACTCCACTTCTGGGGAGAGGGCATAGCCAAACCAAAGGCAGCAGAAACCTCTGCAGATTTAACTGTCCCTGTCTGACAGCTTTGAAGAGAGTCGTGGTTCTCCTAGCACAGAGTCTGAGATCTGAAAATGGACAGACTGCCTCCTCAAGTGAGTCCCTGACCTCCAAGTGCCTAACTGGGAGGTACCCCCCAGTAGGAGCAGACCAACACCTCAAACGGCCAGCCGGGTACCCCTCGGAGACGAAGCTTCCAGAGGAACGATCAGGCAGCAACATTTGCTGTTCAGCAATATTCATTCGTCTGCAGCCTCTGCTGCTGATACCCAGGCAAACGGGGTCGGGTATGGACCTCCAGCAAACTCCAACAGACCTGCAGCTGAGGGTCCTGACTGTTAAAAGGAAACTAACAAACAGAAAGGACATCCACACCAAAACCCCGTCTGTACGTCACCATCATCAAAGACCAAAGGTAGATAAAACCACAAACATGGGAATAAAAACAGAGCAGAAAAGCTGAAAATACTAAAAATCAGAGGGCCTCTCCCCCTCCAAAGGAATGCAGCTCCTTGCCAGCAACGGAACAAAGCTGGATGGAGAATGACTTTGATGAGTTGAGAGAAGCAAGCTTCAGACGATCAAACTTCTCTGAGCTAAAGGAGGAAGTTTGAACCCATTGCAAAGAAGCTAAACACCTTGAAAAAAGATTAGATGAATGGCTAACTAGAATAACCAATGTAGAGAAGTCCTTAAATGACCTAATAGAGCTGAAAACCATGACACGAGAACTACGTGACAAATGCACAAGCTTCAGTAACTGACTCAGTCAACTGGAAGAAAGAGTATCAGTGATTGAAGATCAAATGAATGAAATGAAGTGAGAAGAAAAGTTTAGAGTAAAAAGAGCAAAAAGAAATGAACAAAGCCTCCAAGAAATATGGGAATATGTGAAAAGACCAAATCTACATCTGATTGATGTATCTGAAAGTGACAGGGAGAATGGAACCAAGTTGGAAAACACTCTGCAGGATATTATCCAGGAGAACATCCCTAACCTAGCAAGGCAGGCCAACATTCAAATTCAGGAAATACAGAGAATGCCACAAAGATACTCCTTGAGAAGAGCACCTCCAAGACACATAATTGTCAGATTCACCAAGGTTGAAATTAAGCAAAAATGTTAAGGGCAGCCAGAGAGAAAGGTCAGATTACCCACAAAGGGAAGCCCATCAGACTAACAGCAGATCTCTTGGCAGAAACTCTACAAGCCAGAAGAGAGTGGAGGCCAATATTCAACATTCTTAAAGAAAATAATTTTCAACCCAGAATTTCATATCCAGCCAAACTAAATGTCATAAGTAAAGGAGAAATAAAATCCTTTACAGACAAGCAAATACTGAGAGATTTTTGTCACCACCAGGCCTGCCCTACAAAAGCTCCTGAAGGAAGCACTAAACATGGAAAGGAACAAACAGTACCAGCCACTGCAAAAACATGCCAAAATGTAAAGACCATCAATGCTAGGAAGAAACTGCATCAACTAAAGAGCAAAATAATCAGCTAACATCATAATGACAGGATCAAATTCACACATAACAATATTAACCTTAAATGTAAATAGGCTAAATGCTCCAATTAAAAGACACAGACTGGCAAATTGGATAAAGACTCAAGACCCATCAGTGTGCTGTATTCAGGAGACCC
>NW_012119265.1:8976236-8977412 GCF_000951035.1 Colobus angolensis palliatus
ATACTGAATGGGCAAAAACTGGAAGCATTCCCTTTGAAAACTGGCAGAAGACAGGGATGCCCTCTCTCACCACTCCTATTCAACATAGTGTTGGAGTGCTGGCCAGAGCAATCAGGCAGGCAAAAGAAATAAAGGGTATTCAATTAGGAAAAGAGGAAGTCAAATTGCCCCTGTTTGCAGATTACATGATTGTATATTTAGAAAACCCCATCTTCTCAGCCCAAAATCTCCTTAAGCCGATAAGCAACTTCAGCAAAGTCTCACGATACAAAATCAATGTGCAAAAATCACAAGTATTCTTATACACCAATAACAGACAAACAGCCAAATCGTGAGTGAACTCCCATTCACAATTACTTCAAAGAGAATAAAATACCTAGGAATCCAACTTACAAGGGATGTGAAGGACCTCTTCAAGGAGAACTACAAACCACTGCTCAATGAAATAAAAGAGGACACAAACAAATGGAAGAACATACCATGCTCATGGATAGGAAGAATCAATATCATGAAAATGGCCATACTGCCCAAGGTAATTTATAGATTCAATGCCGTCCCTACCAAACTACCAATGAGTTTCTTCACAGAATTGGAAAAAAGCACTTTAAAGTTCATATGGAACCAAAAAAGGGCCCACATTGCCAAGACAATCCTAAGCCAAAAGAACAAAGCTGGAGGCATCACGCTACCCGACTTCAAACTATACTACAAGGCTACAGTAACCAAAACAGCATGGTACTGGCACCAAAACAGAGATACAGACCAATGGAACAGAACAGAGCCCTCAGAAATAATACCACACATCTACAACCATCTGATCTTTGACAAACCTGACAAAAACAAGAAATGGGGAAAGGATTCCCTATTTAATAAATGGTGCTGGGAAAGCTGGCTAGCCATAAGTAGAAATCTGAAACTGGATCCCTTCCTTACACCTTATACAAAAATTAATTCAAGACGGATTAGAGACTTAAATGTTAGACCTAAAATCATAAAAACCCTAGAAGAAACCTAGGCAATACCATTCAGGACACAGGCATGGGCAAGGACTTCATGTCTAAAACACCAAAAGCAATGTCAGCAAAAGCCAAATTGACAAATGGGATCTAATTAAACTAAAGAGCTTCTGCACAGCAAAAGAAACTACCATCAGAGTGAACAGGCAACCTACAGAAT
>NW_012119265.1:8981321-9004968 GCF_000951035.1 Colobus angolensis palliatus
AAAGACACATGCACACAGATGTTTATTACGGCACTATTCACAATAGCAAAGACTTGGAACCAACCCAAATGTCCATCAATGACAGACTGGATTAAGAAAATGTGGCACATATATACCATGGAATACTATGCAGCCAAAAAAATAAAGAGTTCATGTCCTTTGTAGGGACATGGATGAAGCTGGAAACCATCATTCTCAGCAAACTATCGCAAGAATAGAAAACCAAACACCGCATGTTCTCATTCATAGGTGGGAATTGAACAATGAGATCACTTGGACACAGGATGGGGAACATCACACACCAGGGCCTGTCGTGGGGTGCGGGGAGCAGGGAGGGATAGCATTAGGAGATATACCTAATGTAAATGACAAGTTAATGGGTGTAGCACACCAACATTGCACATGTATACATATATAACAAACCTGCATGTTGTGCACATGTACCCTAGAACTTAAAGTATAATAAAAAAATTAAAAAACAAAAGTTATTCTTAATGAAAACAAATTTTAAATGGGGAAGAGAGGATTTTAGCTGCCATAATAAAAGTAGCACAAACCTCATGTGTGCTTGCAGATTCTCTGGTTCTGAAAGTCCACATCAATTGCTGGAAAGTGGCTGAAAGACCTCCAGGGATTTGATAATTTCATATCATCTCCTTATCCTATAGTTGGAATCCTGAGAATTTTCTCACTCCTTTTATCTTTATTTTATTTTTTAGAGACAGGGTCTTGCTGTGTTGCCCAGGCTGGCCTTGAACTCCTGGGCTCAAGCAATCCTTCCACCTCAGCCTCCCAAGTTGCTAGGATTACTGGCATGCATCACCACACCCAGCTATCTTTGTATCTTTGTATATTTCTGTGGATGCAAATTCAAGTCCACAGATTTGATTCTCAACCACCTGACTTTAGCCAACTCCGTGGCCCTCCTTTCTAAAAACGTCTCCCAGGCACTGGCAGTTTTCCCCTCAAAGGTTTTGAATACAAAATTATCTACTTTTATAGAGTGGGCAGAGGCCTGTCTTTTGGCAGCACCTCCCTCTTTAGTGTCTTCCAGGTTATCACTATCAACCCTAGGACCTCCAGGTGGAAAGAGCTTTAATAAAAGCTCCCAAGTACAATGGCTTCTCCATTTCCCTTCCATGTGCTGGATCTACATATGCATTTTTTGTTTTGGGGTTTTTTTCTATTGAAAAAAATTAATAGTTTTATTTCTTAGAGCCATTTTAGGTTTACAGAAAAAATGGGACAGAAATTACAAAGAGTTGCCATATTCTCTTTCCCTGCACCCCTACACGTTCCCCACTTTCAGTTCCCCGATTAGTAAGATCTTGCACACAGGTAGTACATTTGTTAGTTGTTGAATCTATATTGATACGTTACTATTAACTAAAGTCCATATTTTATATTTGTGCTTATTCTTTGTGTTGTACATTCTATGAGTTTTGACAAATGTATTATGACATATGTCACATGACATGTTACATGACATATGACATTATGACATATATAATGTATATATGATGACATTATGATAGATATATGACATATATCTATCATTCAGAATAGATTTACTACCCTAAACATCCCCTGGGCTCCATCTATTCATCCCTGTCTTCCCACCTTCAAATCTCTGGCAACCACTGCTCTTTTTACTGTCTCCATAGTTTTGCCTTTTTCAGAATGTCACAGCTGGTATCATGCAGCTTCTTTCACTTAGCAATAAATACTTAAGGCTCCTCTATGTCTTTTCATAGTTTGAGAGCTCATTTCTTCTTATCACTCAATAATATTCCATTGTGCTTATGTACCATGGTTTGTTTATCCATTCACCTATTGAAGGACATCTTGGATGCTTCCAAGTTTTAGCAATTATGAATAAAGCTACTATAAACATCCATGTACAGATTTTTGTATGGATATACACTTTTAAATTATTTGGGTAAATATCTAGGAGCAGAATTGCTGGACTGTATGGCAAAACTATGTTTGGCTTTGTTAGGAAACTGCCTTCCAAAGGGGCTATGCCATTTTCTGTTACCACCAACAATGAATATTGCTCCACATTCTCATCACCATTTGATGTTGTCAGTGCTTTGCACTGAAGCCATTCTAATAGGTTTGTAGTGGTATTTCATTTTATTTTGCAATTCCCTAAGGCAACTTAATGTTGACATTTTTTCATAGGTTTATTTGCCATTTGTATATCTTTGATGAAGTGTCTGTTCAGATCTTTTGACAACTTTTTAATGAGAATTTTTAAATTGTTGACTTATAAGAGTTCTTTGCATATATTTTTATTTCATTTTTAGTTAACAAATAATAATTGTATGTATTAATGGGATACATAGTGATATGATACCTATAATGTCTGAGGATCAGATCAGAATAATTAGCGTATCCATCACCTCAAACATCATTTGTGTTACGAACATTTCAATATCCTCCTTCTAGCTATTTGAAAATATAAAATATATTAACTGTATTCATCCAATAATGGTATATAACACTAGAACTTATTCCTTCTATCCAGCTGTAATTTTGTATCATTTAACAAATCTCTTCCAGTCCCTTTATTTCTCCTCCCCTTTCCAGCCTCTAGTGTTCTCTGTTCTACTTTTTACTTGAATGAGATCAAGATTTTTTTAGTTTTCACATATGCATGAGAACATGCAGTGTTTAATGTTTGGATCCTGGCTCACTTCATTTGACATAATGGTCCTCCAGTTCTATCAATGTTGCTACAAATTACAGGATTTTATTCTTACGACTCCAATATAATTATTTCTTTCCTTTGGACAAATTCCCATTAGTGGGGTTACTGGATCACATGGTACTTCTATTTGTAGATTTTCCTTGTTTTTTGACTTGTTAACTGAAGTGTTGTGAGTGGAGAAAGAACAAAGAAATCTGTAACTGGTTGTGATCAATTAGTTGTATCTATTTGTAGTGTTTTAGAGTCCTCCATACTATCCTCCATATTGGTTGTGCTAGCTTGCATGTTCACCAACAGTGTATAAGAATTCCCTTTTCTCCTCATCCTCACCAGCATTTGTTATTTTTTGTCTTTTTTACAATAGCCATCCTACCTGGGGTAAGATGATATCTCAAAGTGATTTTGGTTTGCATTTCCCTGCTGATTAGTGATGTTGAGCATTTTTTCATTTATTTGTTGGCCACTTGTTGTCTCCTTCTAATAAATGTCTGTTCACATCATTTGCCCATTTTTTAATTGGATTGTTTGATGTTTTTGCTCTTGAGATGCTTCAGCTCCTTTTATATTCTAGATATTAATCCTCTACCAGATGAGTAGTTTGCAAATATTTTCTCCCCTTCAACAGGTTGCCTCTTCATTCTGCTGATTGTTTCTTTTGCTATGCAGAACACTTTAGTTTGGCATAATCCCATTGGTTTATTTTTGCTTTTGTTCCTTGTGCTTTTGAGGTCTTATTCATAAAGTCTTTTCCCAGGCCATTGTCCTAAAGCATTTCCCTTGTGTTCTTCTAGTAGTTTTGTCATTTGAGCTCTTACATTTAGGTCTGTGATTCATTTTGATTTTCATATAGAGTAAGAGGTGGGAGTCTATTTCATTCTTCTACATATGGATATCCAGTTTTCCCAGCACTGTTTATTGAAGAGACTGTCATTTCCCCCAGTCAGTGTTCTTGGCACATTTGTCACAAATCAGTTGAAACTGTAGATAGATCGATTAATTTCTGGGTTCTGGGTTCTGTTTAGTTGGTCAATACGTCTGTTTTTATGCCACACCATGTCATTTTGATTACTACAGCTTTATAGCATATTTTGAGGTCTGGTAGTGTGATACCACCAACTTTGTTCTTTTAGGATAGGATTGCTTTGGCTATTTGGGGTCTTTTGTGGCTCCATACAAATTTTAGGATTTTTTCTTATTTCTGTGAAAAATGTCATTGATATTTTGCTAGAAACTGCACTGAATCACTTGATTTCTTTGGGGAATATGGTCATTTGAACAATATTAATTCTTCTAATCCATGAGCATGGACGTCTTTCCATTTGTTAATATCCTCTTCAATTTCTTCCATCAGTGTTTTGTAGTTTTTCTTGTAGAGGTCTTTTACCTTTTTTGACTAAATTTACTGCTCAGTATTTCATTATTTTCTGTAGCTATTGCAAATTGGATTGCCTTCTTGATTTCCTTTTCAGCTCGTTTGTTGTTCATGTGTAGAAATGCTACTGAATTTTGTATCCTGGCACTTTACTAAATTCGTTTATGAATTCGAGTAATTTTTTGGTATAGTCTTTAGATTTTTGTATATATACAATCATGTCATCTGCAAAAAGGGACAATTTGACATCCTCCTTTTCATTGTGAGTGCCCTCAATTTCTTCTTCTTGCCTAATTGCTCTGGCTAGGACTTCCAGTGTTATGTTGAATGAGTGTGGTGAGAGTGGGCATCCTTGTCCTGTTCCAGTTGTTAGAAGAACAGCTATCATCTTTTCTCTATTCAGTAAGATGTTAACTATAGGTTTTTCATATATAACATTGATTATGTTGAGGTACTTTCATCCTATACCTAATTTATTAAGATATTTTATCATGAAGGAATGCTAAATTTTATCAAAAGCTTTTTCTGCATCCATTTAGATGGTTTTTGTCCTTCATTCTGTTGATGTGATGTATGACATTTATTGATTTGCAGATGTCGAACCATCCTTGCACTCCTGGGATGTATCCCACTTCCTCATGATGTACTGTCTTTTTGATGTGTAGTTGGATTCAGTTTGCTAGTATTTTTGTTAAAGACTTTTGCATCTATGTTACTCAGGTATATTGGCCTATAGTTTTCTTTGTGTGTGTGGAGGGGGCCTTTTCTGGTTGTTGGTCTCATGGAATGAGGCAGAAAGAATTCCTTCTTTCCATTTGTGGAAATAGTTTGAGAATAATTGGTACTAATTCTTATTTATAGGTTTGGTAAAATTCAGTGGAGAAACCATCTGGTTCTCAACTTTTTATTTTTTGGAAAGACTTTTTATTGCTGATTCAATCTCATTACTTGTCATTGGTCGGTTTGGGTTTTCTATTTCTTCTTGGTTCAAATTAAATGTGTCCAGGAATTGATCCATTTTCCCTAGGTTTTCAAATTTATTGACATACAGTTATTTATAGTATTCTTTAATGAGCCTTTGTATTTCTTTTGTATCTGTGTGATATCTCCTCTTTTGTTTTTGGCATTATTTATTTAGGTCTTCTCTCTTTTCTTCATAGCCTGGTTAATGACTTGTTGATTTAGTTTCTTTCCAAAGAACCAACTTTTTGTTTCATTGATCTTTTGTAGTTTTTAGTCTCTATTTTATTATTTCTATTCTGATCTTTATTATTTATTTTCTTCTATTAATTTGGGGTTTGTTTTCTTGCTTTTCTATTTCTTTATGGTGCATTGTTAGGTTGTTTATTTGAAATATTTCTAGTTTTTCGATGTAGACATTTATTGCTATAAACTTGCCTCTTAAAACTGCTTTTTCTGTGCCCCATAGGTTTTGCTATTTTGTGCTTCTATTTTTATCTGTTTCAAGAAATTTTTAAATTTCATTTTTGAGGCTTGATACAGTGGCTCATGCCTGTAATCCAGCACTTTGGGAGATGGAGGTGGGCAAATTGCTTGAGCCCGGGAGTTTGAGACCAGCCTGGGCAACATGGCAAAACCCTGTCTCTACAAAATTACAAAAATTAGCCAGGCATGGTGGTGCACACCTGTAGTCCCAGCTACTTGGGAAGCTGTGAGAGGACAGATTGAGTCCAGGAGATGGAGGCTACAGTGAGCCATGGTCACACCACTGCACTCTAGCCTGGGTAGAGTGAAACCCTGTCTCATAAATAAATAAACAAATTCATTTTATTCTTTATTTCTTCTCTCACCCATTTGTCATTCAGGAGCAAATTGTTTAACTTCCTTGTATTTGTAGTTTCAAATGTTTCTCTTGTGATTGATATCTAGTTTTATTCCATTGTGATCACATAAGATACCTGATATAATTTTGATGATTTAAATTATGGGGGAGCTCTCACTTGTTATCCTAACAGTTTAGGAGGCCAAGGTGGGAGGATTGCTTGAGGCTAGGAGTTTGAGACCAGCTTGGACAACAAAGCAAGAATGGCAACAATGCCTATAATACAAACATTTGTTTACTTAATGGTGTTGTATAAAGTCTGTAGTCTTCCTTCATTCTTTTTTGTTGTTATTTTTGTCTGCGTCTGTTATTTCAAAAGACCTGTCTTCAAGTTCAGAATTTCTTTTTTCTGTTTGGTCTAGTCTATCAAAACTCTTGATTGTATTTTTAATTATTCACTGAATTCTTCTACTCTAAGATTTGTTTTTTCTTAATGATATTTATCTCTTTTTAAATTTTTCCTTCAAATCATAAATTGCTTTCCTGGTTTTGTTAAATTTCCTACCTATATTCTCTTATATCTCACTGAGTTTCTTTAACATTATTATTTTGAATTCTTTTTCTGGCATTTCATATATTTTCTTATGATTGGGGTCTCTCACTGGACAATTATTATATTCCTTTGGAGTTGACATATTTCCTTGCTTTTTTGTGGTTGATATACATATGTTGATCTCTCTGCATCTGGTGGAAAAGTTGCTCCTTCCAATTTTCTGGAGTGAGTCTGCAGGGAAATATTTGTTTGTATAAATGAGTCTTGGGATATCAGTTTGATGAGGTGTTTCAGCCATGGTTCTAGGTGAATACAGTAGTGTATTCTTAGTATAATTTTTTCAGTTGTAATCCACACTAGTGGCATTTGCGACATTCTTAGTGGCCTAGGCTGAGATAGTTTGTGGTAACACCGGTGCAAATTTTCCAGGGGGAGGCTCATTGGGCTGTTTCTTAGGTCAGGGGCACATGTGTGCACACAATGGGTTGGCCAAACTGGGGCCTGGCTCACTGGGATTGTGGCCAGAGGGCTGTGACTCTGGCAGAGCACATGGGCATGTAGTTGCTTGGCTGGCCTGGAGGCATGTCCACAAGGGGCGGCACATAGGGCTGTTTCTCAGGCCCAGGACATGGTCACAGGGCTTCTTAGCTGACATGGGTGTGTGTCTGCTGGGGGCAGGCCACAGGGCTGCTTCTCTAGCTTGGGACGTGGATGTATAGCTGCTTGGTTGACCTGGGGGCATATTTGCCAGGGATGTCCCATGGGGCTGTTTCACAGGCTAGGATGTGGATACAAGGCTGCTCAGCGTGCCTGGATGCATGTCTGCTGGGGGTAACACATGGGGCTGTCTTTCAGGCCCAGGACACAGGCGCAAGGGGCAGCATGCGTAGTTGTTTCTCAGGCTGATTGTAGGAGCTGGGCCACTGGGCAAGTCAGGTGCTTGTGTGTAGGGGGTGGGGCACCTCAGGACTGTATCTCAGGCCCTGGCCAGAGCCATGTAGTCACTCTGCAGGCCTGGGAGCATGTCAGATGTTCAGAAACTTGAGGGCCTCCTCTTCTTGGGAGAGGGTGTACAGTTTGGCCAGTTCAAGGGTAGGTTCACCCTGAGCAGGACTGCCAGACTATTCCCCTGGCTGGAAGTGAAAGTGGCAGGAGGAGGTTTCCCTGCTGTTGAGGACTAGCATCACAGCCTGTTCCATGCTGCTGGGGTTGTGGCATTCAGCCACTGGTGTGGGCTTTGTGAAATGAAGATGGACCCCGGTGCTAGAGAGGTGCAGTAGCTACTGGCTCCCAGACAAGGGCACACTCCAGAGGTGGCTCTAATCTCAAGATGGCATCATGTTGCAGCAGCTTGGGTCACAAGGAATGGGCTGGGGTGGGGAGCGCACACTGTGCTCCTTATCCAGGGCAATGCAGTTGCATGAACTCCCAGCAGCTCTCCAAACTGGGTGACTGTGTGATTCTCTCGTAAGGACTGTAGGTGTTTGCCTTGGCAATAAGGGCGGGTGGGAATCTTCTGCTTACTTTTTCCCTGAAATAGGAGGTCCCTCCTGACTCCAGGCAGATCCGATCCAGGTGGAGAAGACACGGCTGCAGAGGCCAGATTACTCCACACTGTCCTCCTAGGCTTTCAATCACCACAGGTGCAACTCCACTCCCACATTGCACTCCAGCACTCTCCCTTTGACACTCCAGTGAAATCTTAGCCGCTTATTCAATTGCCTTTGTCCTCTCTTGTTGGGACAGGGGATGAATGCCAGGCATCTCTAGTCAGCCACCTTTCTCGGGAAAAGTAATTTATGTTCTTTCCTTTGTATATTTTGGAAACAAGTCCTTTATCAAGTATGTGTTTTGCAAATACTTTTCCCAGTCTATGGCTTATCTTTTCACTGTCTTAACAGTGTACTGTCACAGAGCAGCAGTTTTTAGTTTTCATGAAATCTAACATCAATTTTTTTCTTTCATGGACATGGTTTTTGTGTTATATCTAAAAGTCATTATCAAACTCAAAGTCACCTAGATTTTCTCTTATGTTATCTGCTAGGGCTTTTATAGTTCTGCATTTTATATTTAGGTCCATGATCTATTTTGAGTCAATTTTGTGATAAGTATAAGGTCTGTGGCTAGATTCATTATTTTACATGTGTATGTCAGTTGTTCTGGCATCATTTGTTGCAAAAGTTATCATTGCTCCATTGAACTGCCTTTTCTCCTTTGTAAAAAATCAGTTGACTGAATGTATGTGGATCTATTTCTGGGCTCTCTATTCTGTTCCACATCTCTTCACTTTTTATCAGTGTCTTTATGTTTAAAGTGGGCTTCTAATAGACAACATATATTTGGGTCTCATTTTGTATCCTCTCTGATGGCCCCTATCTTAATTTATGTATTTAGATCATTCACATTTAAAATGATATTGATGCAATTGAATTAGTATCTATTATATTTGTAACTGTTTCTTATTCATTGCTCTTGTTCATTCTTTCTATCTGGCACTCTTTTTCTGCCTTCTCTGGTTTTAATTGAGCAATTTAAATTATTCCATTTTACCTCATATTAGCATATCAATTATACCCCTTTCTAGAAAATTTATTTAGATATTGCCCTAGAGTTGCAAAATACATTTATAACTAATCTAAGTCTAAGGACAACAGGAGGCCATGGGAGGGTTTTCATTACAGGTGTTCCTCTATTTAAGATGTATTTGAGTGATAGATCAGGTGTGTTTTAGTGATAGATCACTCTGAGTATAGTGTGGAGAATAGATTGGAGAGGAGTAAGAGTTGAAGTGAGAAGATTATTTAGGAGATAGAGGTATTAGGCAAGAAATGATGGGACTCTGAAGGAGGAGGTGGTAATAGAGTGGCAGTATGGACGGAGACATAGATGGATACCAGAGATGTGCAGTAGGTAGAAGCAACAGGACTTGGCAATTTGATTGGATATAAAAGATTCCTCAGTTTCCAACTTGGAAAACTCAGTGAATTATGGTGACTTTTTATTGAAACACCAAACACTGGAGAAGAAAAAGACAGGGGAAAAGATCCTGAGATCAGTTTTGGTCATGTGAAGTTTGAAGTGAAGTTCTTATGGCATCCCCACAGATAAACGGGTATCAGGTTTGAAGCTCAGGAGAAATTTTACGGCAGGAGATACAGAGTTAGGGGTCACCAGCCTATAGACAGGAATGGATGAGACTGTCCAAGGAAAGAGTGTAAAGTAATAAAGGGA
Source organism: Colobus angolensis palliatus (assembly GCF_000951035.1). NCBI lineage: Eukaryota > Metazoa > Chordata > Mammalia > Primates > Cercopithecidae > Colobus > Colobus angolensis. The sequence continues at coordinate 8,990,974 of NW_012119265.1, forward strand.
AGAGGGTGTAGGTTAGAGCTCTAAGAATTCCAATATTTAAGAGACAAGCGAAGAAAGGACTATGGAAAGGAGAGAATAAATAACTGGAGGAAAAGGAGAAAAATCTGAAAGGTATGGTATCACACAAACCAAGTGGAGAGAATATTTCAGAATGAAGAGAATGTCTGAGGCTCACCTTCACAGGTAAAGAAACTCAGATTAAGAAAGCTTAAATACATTACCCAAAAAGGCTCACACATAACTCAGGATTGAAACCCAGATCTCCAACTGTGTTCATAACAACTCCATCTTTATGGGCCTGTTTCCTCATCTGTAACACACTGAGAAAGTAGAGTGGGAAGATAGAGATTAGACTGGATAACTTCTATGATCCCTTTCAAGTTCTATAGGTGTACGACTACCTGAGAAAGTATGGGATAAAGTACATGAGTAGTCACTGGTGTGCCCTTTAGTTTTTTGTTTCTTTATTCCTAATAGTAGGACAGACCAGACATGCAATAAATATTTGCTGACTTGAATATGGCTGCACATGATTATTGCCAAAGCAAATTCATGGGACACCATTAAATGTCCATTAATGCAGAAGGCATTAGAGGCACAGCAAAAATCTATTAGTAAGTAGTCATTAATTGCCCAATATCCACCCTGCCAAATGCTGTTTTCATTTTTTCTTTTTTCCCCACTGGTTCTTACTTGGCCTGGCCACACAGAGAAAGAAGCTCAGCAGCAGCTGTATCTATTAGCAATATTATGATATGGAAACATGACAACTGGTTTTAAAATGTGATTGTGCAATATGTGTGGTTGCAGGGTGATTCTGTATATCTGTAATTTGCACAATAAATTCACCAGAGATTAGGACTTGCTCATTCCAGGGCCTGGAAAGAATGTTTGGATTTAGTTTTATTGAGAAAGATAACCCTACCAGTCCACACTTTCAAAAAAACCTCCTTTTGTTGGATCACCCAGGGCAAGAACCAGACAGAAATGGATGGCCGCTTGTTGGTAAAGGACTCACAGTGAGGCAAGGAAGATCTCTTCCTCATCATGTTCCCCTTCACTGACTTCCATGCTCCCTTAACTCTATGCCGGACCAGAACCCACAAACCAAGGAGACACACCTGGTTCTGCTGGTCCATTTGCTATTTTGCAGTTGAATTTCAGCATTCTATATAGAAGATTTGTATTTTTTAAAATCACATGCCCTAATGTAAATTCCATGCATTCAAGACTGTTGAGTGGTTTCCAAAAAATTAAATACAGAATTACCAAATATATAATGTAACAATTCCACTTAAAGCAGGGACTTTAACAGATCATTGAACACTAATGTTCACAGCAACATTCATGGCAGCTAAAAAGGTAGAAACAACCCAAGTGTCATTGATAGATGAATAGACAAATAAAACATGGTATAGAGGATATGGAGAAAAGGGAACCCCTCTACACTGTTGGGGGGAATGTAAATTAGTACAGCCACTATGAAAAACAGTTTGGAGGTTCCTCAAAAAACTAAAACTAGAGCTATCATATGGTCCAGCAATCCCACAGCTGGGTATATACCCAAAAGAAGGGAAATCAGTATATTAAAGAGACATCTGCATTTCCATGTTTGTTGCAGCACTGCTTACAATAGCTAAGAATTGGAATCAACCTAAGTGTCTATCAGCAGATGAATGGATAAAGAAAATGTGATAGTATACACAGTGGAGTACTATTCAACCATAAAAAAGAATGAGATCCTGTCATTTGCAACAACATGGATGGAACTGGAGGTCATTATGTTAAGTGAAATAAGCCAGGCACAGAAAGACAAACATTGTCTGTTCTCACTTATTTGTCAGAGCTAGAGATAAAAACAATTGAACTCATGGACATAGAGAGTAGAAGGATGGCTGCCAGAGACTAGGAAGGGGAGTGCGGGGCTGGTGACAGAAATGAGGATGGTTAATAGGTAAAAAAAATCGAAAGAATGAATAAGACCTAATATTAATATTTTATAGTATAACAAGGTGACTATAGACAATAATAATTGTACATTATAAAATAACTAAAAAAGTGTAATTGGATTATTTGTAACACAAAGGATAAATGCCTGAGGGGATGGATATCCCATTCTCCATGATGTGATAACTTCACATTGCATGCCTGTATCAAGACATCTCATGTACCCCATAAATATATATATACCTACTATGTACCCACAAAAATTTAAAAAATAATTTAAGTATGGTATATACATACAATGGAATACTATTCAGCCTTAGAAAGGGATGAAATTCTCATATGTGCTACAACATGGATGAACCTTGAAGACATTATGGTAAGTGAAATAAGCCAGACACAGAAGGACAAATACTATATTCTTTCACTTATATGAGGCATCTAGAAGAGTCAAATTCATGGAGACAAAAAGTAGGATAGAGGTTACCAGAAACTGGGGAGAAAGGGAAATGGGGAGTTATCGTTTAACAGACACAAAGTTTCCACTTGGGATAAAGAAAACATTCTTGAGATGAATAATGGTAATGGTTGCATAATAATGTAAGTGCGCTTAAAATAGCAAGTTTTGTGTTATGTGTATTTTATCACATTAAAGAAATACTATGCCTACAACTTCTAGTATAATAGAAAGAGGCCGAGTTTGAAGATAAGAGGAAGTTAAGAGTCCTAGTTCTGGTACTTGCAGGCTGTGTAATTTGGGGAAAGTCATTGAGCCTCTCAAAGGATCAGTTTTCTCATGTCTAAAATGGGACAGAAGGGATGTAGAAAAAAGAAGTTCCATGAGGGAAGTTTATAGCAATAAACACCAAAATCAAAAAAGAAGAAAGATCTCAAATAACATACTATTACATCTCAATAAATTAGAAAAAGAACAAACTAAGCCCAAAGTTAGTAGAAAGAAGGAAATAATAAAGAGCAAAGCAGAAATAAATGGAATAGACACTAGAAAAATAGTAGGAAAAAAACTATAAAACTAAGAGTGGCATTTTTAAAAAGATAAACAAAATTCAAAAAAGAGAAGACTCAAATAAATTCAATCAGAAACGAAATAGGAGACATTACAACTGATAACATGAAAATACAAAGGATCATAAAAGACAACTGTGAACAATTATACACCAACAAATTGGATAACCTAGAAGAAATGGATAAGTTCCTAGACACAAAACCTACCAAGACTGAATCATGAAAAAATAGAAAATCTGAACAGACCAATAACAAGTAAGGGCTTTAAATCAGTAATAAAAAGTATCCTATCAAAGAAAAGCCCAGAATCTGATGGCTTCACTACTGAATTCTACCCAGCAATTAAAGGATTAAAGCAATTCTCAAACTCTTCTAAAAAATTGAACAAAAAAGAATAAAATAAAACAATAATCACTAGTTTGCATGGTCGTTCTGAGGTTTAGAGATAATATGTGTAAACACCTAACATAAAATCTGGTCTCCAGTGAGTGCTCATTAAATGGTATTCTTATGAACCCAAAAAATGCACACTTCAGCCTGGCTTGATGGCTTATGCCCATAATCCCAGCACTTTGGGAGGTCAAGGTGGGTGGATCGCTTGAGACCAGGAGTTCGAGACCTGCCCGGGCAATATGAAGAAACCTCATCTCTACAAAAAAAATACAAAATTTAGCCAGGTCTGGTTGTACACACCTCTGGTCCTAGCGACTCGAGAGGCTGAGGTGGGAGGAACACTTGAGCCCAGAAGGCTGAGGCTGCTGTGAGCTATGTTCAGGCCACCGCACTCCAGCCTGAACGACAGAACGAGACCCTGTCTCAAAAACAAAAAAAAGAAAACATTTCAATTCAAAGAAAAATATATGTAAAGAACAGGTTCACTTTTCAAAATTTGAAATTATATACATAAATTATGTAGGTCACTCTTAACAATGACTATTTGCTAAAGAGAAATTGTTTAATACCAAAATACCTTATTCTAAACTTTGCTTTCACCATCAATTCTAACTTGGTCATAAATCACAGCAATAAAACCTGCCTCCATGTGAGTCTGAATGTCTAAGCTCCAAGAGCCAAAGGATGATTTTGTTTTTCATCTCCCTTTGGGTTCCAGCTTACAAATATTTTCATTAAACATTTAATTACTTTGCAAAGAAGTTACTATTTCTCTGTTCAGTGCCCAATTTAAAGCTAAACAAATGGAAAGATTTAATGTAATTTAATATAATTCTTGCCTCATAAAATATCTAGGGTTGGAATTAATCCCTAAATTACCTGTATGTATACATAACTTAGGAAGACACACTAAGTAAAAAGCAATTCCTTTTGTGCTGTTTTGTAAGGTTGAAGGCAGAAAAACAGCTTCTGTTCAGAGGAGGCCCCCAGTGAATTAAGGTTAAAAGGATTTGCCCTTGCAGGACCCCAGGTCTCTAATTGGGACCTTCAATTCCTGTAATCCAGAAGGATTGAGACCAGACGCTTCTAGATTATTGCCAAAGCCCACAGGTGACTCAAAAGGAAAAAACAATTAGTGCCCCAAAAACCCTTCAGATAGAAAAGAGGTATTTAATGAAACCTGAAGCAGGCCCAGCCAGGGCAAGCTTCTTAGTGAATATTCAGTCATTAGCAAAAGGGAAGAAAATCTGTTTATTTCCCTGTTCAGTTTTAATTTCACTAAATATCTGAGGTTTTTCTTTCTAGAGTACATTAATTTGCTACCTTAAAGGGACTACAAGGGTGATTAGATCTATATTTAAGAAAGATAGTTTTCTTTGCAATGCCACGATCTTTAATAGTAATAAAAATAAAACATATCATATAAAGAATTCGACTTCTATACATTTTTATTCTTGTAACACATAAGCCTGTGTGAAGAATCTAAAATCTTACAAACCCATTAAACTGCAAGAACAATTCAAGCAGGAAAGATTAGTGTGGAAGGAAGGTTCTAGAAGCTAGGCTCCAAATATACAGTGGTTCTCAACCTGGGCTGCACACTGGAATCACATGAGAAATATTTTAAAATACCAATGTCCTGTACCCACCCCTGAAGATTGTGACGTAATTGGTGTGGGGGCAGCCTGGATATTAAGAGTTTTAAAATCTCCCCAGGTGATTCTAAAGTGCATCTAAGGCTGAGAATGACTCTCTAAAGAAAACTCAACAGGAGGATCTAAGACAATCGTCTATTCCATTCAGTACCAGTTGCATGATTTTCAGGGCCCAGTGCAAAATGAAAATATGGGTCCCCTTGTTTCAAAATCACTAAGAATTCAAGATGACGAGAGGCAAGCATTAAACCAAGCGTGGGGTTCCTCTAAGCACAGGGCCCTGTGTGACTGCCCAAGTCACAGACCCATGAAACAGGCCTTGATTCCATTCTTTACTAAACCAAACTTTTATTTTTTAGGAACTAGTTTATTTGGAAAAGTGAGGAAACATGTCATCTTCTCAATGTGGTATTCACTGTGTCGCTAGGATCCCACAAGTAACTGATCTCTGAGCAATATCATTGTCTATTTAAACAGCCTGATTTGCCTTGAAAGCTCCCTCTCTCTGTCAAGATGAATAAAAGGCAGAACTATAGAATGATTTTATAGAGACATTTGGGAATTTCACTTCATAACTTCATCTACAATAAAATAAAAAACTTACCTATGAAATATTAACTCTGAATGAAGGCTTCTTGGTCTAGAAAATAAAACATCTGGACGCAGCTGCTCATGCCTATAATCCCAACACTGGGAGGCCGAGGCGGGTGGATCGCCCTGGGCAATAGAGTAAGATCCCCATCTCTACAAAAAAAAATGCAAAAATTAGCCAGATGTGATGAAGCATGCCTGTAGTCCTCACTGCTTAGGAGGCTGAGGTGGGAGAATCACATGATCTGGCCACTGCACTCCAGCCTGGGCAACAGAGTAAAACCTTGTCTCAAAAATAAATAAATAAACACCACAAATAAAAATCCTTGAGTGTGGAATAGTCTCTTTTAAAAACTCACTAATTCTCACATCTCTGCCCCATGCATCTGGCAATTACCACACTACAAATTTTGTTAGCCAACATCTATAGTAAAGATTCAAACTTCCAAGCCTCCATTTGTTTAACAAATTGTTCTTATCTATTTACCAAAATATATAGTATCTGTTTACCAGTATGCATAGTTCTTATCTATTTACCAATATTATTGTATATTAAATATTACTATAATTTCTGGGAAAACCTGATAATCAAATAGTGTAGAAACTCCCTAATTGCAAATTTTGTCACTCTAATCTTTTCAGGTTAAAGGATCACTTTTTTCTCTTCACATTATACAATGTTAGGAGAGCCCCCTGCTGTCCAAAGTAAAATTCTAATTTCAGAAAATTTAAATAAATGGAGCACAATGCCCGCCCTCTCCTCACCCAGTTTATCCTCTTAGTATCACTGCTCTTGGAACTACTAGGGAAAGATTTAAGATTAGAGAGAATTAGAAAAAAGCTGTGAAAAACAGGCTTTGACTTGGGAGGGGAAAAAAAGTCTGACTCCTAGTTAGATAGATCTCAGATGCTCAATCACCCCAACACACACACACACACACACACACACACACACTCCTCAGCCTCTACCCAACGTTTCTAATCCTTCACTTCTCATTTGCATTTTGCAATACTCCACTGTCTGAGATCCATTAGGTTGAAATGAACCAGAAATTCAGGGGATGAGAACCCAGCAATCTGTGTTTTAATAAGCCCACCAGGGGATTCTGATGCATGCCAAAGTTTGAGAAACACTAATTTACAACATTACCTCTTCTGATGAAATGAGAGATTTCATTTCAGAGGCACACAATCTAAATGTGCACACAAGCGACTCAAGGAGTTTGCTACAAATCCAGATAGATTTGCAGGCCCCACCTCACCCTCAGATATTTTGATTCAGTAGGTAGTAGGATCCAGAAATCTGTATTTAACAAGCACCACCGGTGATTCCAATGCAAGTTAATGAAAGGACCATACTTCCTAAGTTACTGATATAGTGAGTGCAGTGGATAATTCTACAGCATGGAGCACATTAGGAATATGTTAGACTTGAGTGGGAAACCACAAGGTGGGAAGCATTTAAGATAGCATGGGAGTCCTGGTTCCTTGGGAGAAAGGTGTAAAAAAGGACGTTGGCACTGGCCAAATATAAATTGTTCTTGTTTTAAAATATTTTGCCTGGGTTTGGTTCTACCTCATAAAAACAAAAGACCCTACTTCCTTCTCATCCCTATTACTGCATGGCTCCTTTCTCCAAAACCCCAGAAATCAGGCTACAGTTACTGTGAAAGTCACTATGGTTTAACCGAGCGTTTGTTGACTAGTCAGAGAAACTAACCATCGTATATGATCATTTTTATGGGAATGTGTTCCTATAAAACAAATATTTAAAAGAAACTTTTGGAATATAACCCGTTTATAAGTTGGGAATTGGCTGATTTTATTTAATTTTTCATAATTTTGTCTTGAACTTATGGATATGCCAAAGAGTGAGTAGGGAAGAGTTTTACAGTGAGTGGCTGCCAAATTAAAGTTTAATTTGATTTAAACTTTAGAATATGTAATCACTGATATGTATAACCCTAAGTCTTACTGAGTACATAGTAGTCTTTTTATTGCTTGCTGTTCCACAATATACAATAAATGCCAGCTGCATACATTAATGTACAGAGTATGCATTATATATCTATATCAATATTGAATACATCACACATGCACAATGTATTATATAACTGTCTCATATGCATATATTACAGGTACTTTATATAACATAGAATGCATATGTATAATCAATTTAGGAACAAGCAGCATTATGAGATGTTACATGGCAGTACACTCTGTTTTTAAGAGTTTGGCACTGAAGAGATTAGAAATACATGAACATTGAGTCCAATTATTCACACAACTATTCAAAACAGTATTTTGGGGAAAAACATGTTCAAAACCTCCCCCCAGAGAATATTCCAAAACTTCAATGCTAAATGAAACCATGATTAAATGCTAGATTCTGAACAGCAAATATGATCTGTGGATTCCAAAGTGGATCAGATAAGAGTGGACCAAGCTAAAGCCACTCCCTCACCTGCCCTGCAAAAAACAATATAAAGCAACCTTATCTCCAAAGGGGGAAAAAAATCATATTATTCTAAAACAGCAACCCAAAATGATTAGCCTGAAATACTTCTTCTATGTACCCCATGTAGAACTCTGATTTTTTACCTCCTCTTATAAACCTGTTTCCCACAATACTTCCAGGGAAGCAGATAAGAAGAGAGCCCTCCACTAACTAGGCTGAGCTTTCTCTGTTTAGGGAGAAGGTGGGTGTTGCTCAATAGGAAGAAACCCTGTATTCCTGATGTACCTGGCCAACGCAACCCATCCTCCCCTGGGGATGTTTCTGGCAACCCCTTTCTTCTTGGACTGCATCCAGCTAACATCCCACGTGAGAAACAACTGCCACTTTGCGCTGATCACACCCCTTGGCATTCCCAACTTCGGTTCTGTTCTGAGTGTTAAGGGTCCCCAGGTGGATATTTAACATGGAATCTGCATTTTTTTCTCTTGGTCTTTTGAAACATCCATAAACACCTAATAACTTTTCTTACCAGAAATACTGCAGCAATTGCTTAAAAAAAAAAAAAAAAAAAAAACCAACAACCTCTAATGCAATTTAGTGCTTTGGGACCCCCCTCTCCTGCCTCCATTGCACCCTTCCAAAAACAGCCCTTCAACAGCTAAGACTATGCCAAAAGTTTGTCGGGCGACCAAACAAAACAAAAACTCAGGGCATTTAGGTACTATATACCATATTTCTCAAGAACACTCCCAGGAAAGCCTTGATAACTTTCAGCGAAAGCAAAAGCACTCCCTTGTAAGATGAAAATGAGTAGTGATTCAGAGACGAAGTAGGTCTTTTCATTCCGAAAGTAGATGTACCTGGGAATTAAAAGCCCTCTAAGGCCAAGGAGGGTAAAGCCCAAGAACTCAGCTTTTCAGCACGAGCAAAAGACTATCTCCACTGCCTCCGAGTGGTGGTTAGTTCTTGCTGCAGAGCACCAGCACCACCTCGTGTGCAAAAGTGTTTTGTTTTGTTTCCTCAAGAACCAATTAGAAGCCTACACTCTCTGCATTCTGAATCACAGAGTCTTTACCGGATTTTCAGAAGAGACTGCAGGCAGAGAAAGACCGAAAAAACTGTTCTTGCCTTGTGGCCAGAAGGCGAAATCTTGGGAATTATCTGTAAGCACTATGTCCAGTACAGTCTTTAGGACGTTGTAACTATTTCTTTGCTCACGTGACACCCAAATGACCCTGAACTCCCAGAAAGAAGAGACTTTCTTCCACCTTTTTATTCCCAGAGTTTCCCAGCCCTTGGCACAGAGTTGGCACATGGTAGAGATTTAACAAATACCTGAATATATGAAATATACGAATATATCAAATATATGAAAAGGACTCCATAGAATTTTTAGGTGGGAAAACAAATTAGATCTAACATTAATACCAAACGTTTTCCTCCAAATAGCTCTGCAGGTTACTTTGTAAAATTTACCTTTAGAATTTGATCAAATATGAGAAATGAAACCAACTTTGAGATACAAAAGTACATTGATGTGTCTGGAAATTTCAATGGAAAATTAAGTGATTTCTAATTGACTTGCCTGAAGGATGAATTATGAAAGCGAGCATTTCCTTTTTTTTTTTTTTTTTGAGACGGAGTCTCAGTCTGTCGCCCGGGCTGGAGTGCAGTGGCCGGATCTCAGCTCACTGCAAGCTCCGCCTCCCGGGTTTACGCCATTCTCCTGCCTCAGCCTCCCGAGTAGCTGGGACTACAGGCGCCCGCCACCTCGCCCGGCTAGTTTTTTTGTATTTTTTAGTAGAGACGGGGTTTCACCATGTTAGCCAGAATGGTCTCGATCTCCTGACCTCGTGATCCGCCCGTCTCGGCCTCCCAAAGTGCTGGGATTACAGGCTTGAGCCACCGCGCCCGGCCGAAAGCGAGCATTTCTGAAAATAGGTAATAAAGCCCTAATACTCAAACTTGCCAGAATTATCCTGCAAATTCTCATACACCTAAATACATGTCATATATTAGTACACCCTTAGAAATAATCTGGGCAATCTTACGATGATAAAATAATCTAAGAGCACTTATAATTACTCAGCTTCTTTCTGGGAGTCCTATGTAATGCTCTAACATTCAGAAAGTAAATAAAACTGAATTATTAAAAGCCACCCAATGTGGAGTTTTGCCTGATACAACAAAAAAATTACAGCCAATTCATGCACACCCTTCATCTGTCAAGAACCACAGCAGTGAATTCAGCAAGCCAAGAAAACTAACAAAATTACACAGGCCTCAGCGTCCAAGAGCAGTCTCTCCATCCAAACTCTTACAAATTCCAAGACCAGAGAACCGTGTGACTAATCCTAACGAAAATAAAAACCAGCTGCCTGAAGCACTATAATAAGTATATATAAAAATTTAAGAACAATGTGATTTAAGTAGGGATAGAACAAGGTACAGAGCACAGTAGTAAAGAGAGGTCAGTTTGAGAATAACCCCAACCTACTTCTGACTCTCAAAGTTCTGCTTTAATAACAGTTCAGAGAAAATGCTCTCTGATATACTGATTTCTGACCAAAAAAATCTTCAAAGGTAACAATCATTCCTATTGAGATTCAATAATAAAAATCATGTAGGTGCTATCATTATACAGCCCTGATTACTGAAACAGCTACAGCAAAGTCCTGGAGGAAAAGTGAATATATTTCATTACGGATGAAGATCACGGTTCTCATCTGTTTGACACACAGAGGTGAAACCCCGTCTCTACTAAAAAATACAAAAAACTAGCCGGGCGAGGTGGCAGGCGCCTGTAGTCCCAGCTACTCGGGAGGCTGAGGCAGGAGAATGGCGTAAACCCGGGAGGCGGAGCTTGCAGTGAGCTGAGATCGGGCCACTGCACTCCAGCCTGGGTGACAGAGCGAGACTCCGTCTCAAAAAAAAAAAAAAAAAAAAAAATTTGCAAGTTGAGGGCACACTAGAAATGCCAAGGTGCTATGTGGACATCTGTGTTTGTTAATTGTCAGAGCAGCCCCAGGAATTACAGTGAAATAACTAACCCCTTCCTTTCTCAGATGAGGAGGGCAGGACACAGGGAATTCGAAAACCTCATCAGGATCACACCAGGCACGACTGAAACTGGCAGGTGGAGAGCCTGCGTCTTTCATGTATCTGGCACTCTGCTAGGTACTATGATATGAAAACAGAATGCCACAATCCCTGCCCACAAGCCTTGGAATCTAATTGGGAAGAAAAGATACACTTATTAAACACGTATGAGCAAGGCGGCATGATACACACTTACAAAGCACTTCCAATCTCTTGTGTCTCTGAAGGTACAGCCGCACTTCGTCACCACCATCAGAATTAAATGGAACTGATTGTCCAGATGAAACAGCACAACTGAAAGTGAGTTATTTACATGATTCCTGATTAAACCCGCTGAAGAGCAAAGAAATTCCTTCAGCACTCAATCAGTTTCAGGGAATAAGGATATTCTCTAGCTCCATGGTTCCTAAATGTGTGTACATAAGGAACTGTAAGGGTTCCTTATGTCTACTAAGAGATTGCTGTAGGCTAGGTCTGTGTTAAGCTCATTACATATATTACCTCATTTAATCCCCATTACAAACGAGAAACTGAGAGTCAACTTGCCCAAAGTCGCTGCTAGGAAATGGTGGCATCAGGACTAGAAGACAAGTCTTAGACCCCAGACCCCATGTTCACAGTGCAGCAGGCCTCCACCCTGGCTGTATATTGTACATTTGTATCACCTAGGGAGCTTTAAAAAATAAAAATAAAAAAAAACTTGGCTAGGCGTGGTGGCTCATGCCTGTAATCCCAACAGTTTTAAGAGGCCAAGGCGGGAGGATTGCTTGAGCCAGGAGTTCAAGACCAGTCTAGGCAACAAAGTAAGACTGCCCCCAAACCCCATCTCTACAAAAAAAATAGAAAAAATTAGCTGGGTGTGGTGGCATACACCTGTAGTCCCAGCTACTCAGGAGGCTGAGGTGGGAAGATTACTTGAGCCCAGGAGGTTGAGGCTGCAGTGAGCCATGATTGTGCCACTGCAATCCAACCTGGGCGAGACAGCAAGACTCTGTCTCAAAAGAAAAAAAAAGTGCCAATTTCTACACCAAATCCAAAGAATCAGAATCTCTGGGAATAAAGTCGGAGTACTGGTTATTGTTTTTAAGTCCTGCCCGGGGACTTCCAGTGTGCAGCCAGCTCTGAAACCACAGCTATTTCATGCACTCAGAGACTCTGAAATACGGTCTGGCTGATGAAACAGTCAGCCCAGGTGATTCTAACACACGGGGTCCATAGTCACAGTTTGAGAAAAATTCATCTAGGGCAGTGGCTCGCAAACTCTAGCATGCATCAAAATTACCCGGAAGGCTTACTGAACCAGTTTGCTGGGCCAACCTCCAGAATTCCTGATCCAGGACGTAAAGGGTAGGGACTAAAATATGCATTTCTAATAAATCCCCAGGTGATGTTGGCGATGCTGGTACCGGGAGAGCACACTTTGAGAATCACTTTGATTTTCTGAAAAATCACAGAGGGAAAAGACAGGTAGATAAATGATCATTTGAGTATCTATGTCGATATCTTTATTATACATTTATAGGAATTTGTTTATTCTTTTTTTCTTGTTTTTTTTTTGTTTTTTTGTTTTGTTTTTTTTTTTTTTGGGACAGAGTTTTGCTCTAACCACCCAGGCTGGAGTACAGTGGCTCAATCTTGGCTCACTGCAACCTCCACCTCTTGGGTTGAAGCGATTCTCCTGCCTTAGCCTCCGGAGTAGTGGGGATTACAGATGTGCGCCACCACGCCCAGATAATTTTTGTATTTTTAGTAGAGATAGGGTTTCATCATGTTGGCCAGGCTGGTCTCAAACTCCTGACCTCAGGTGATCCACTTGCCTCAGCCTCCCAAAGTGTTGGGATTACAGGGGTGACCCACCCCACCCAGCCTATTCTTTTCTCTGATAAACATGTGTAAGTTTGCCCAGTGTATCAACCACTATACTAAACTCTGAGATTTGAACATGTATCCTTCTCTCAAGAAGCTTATAGCCCAGAATCATAATTACATGTTGTGACTAAAGAAAATAAGAGTCCATGAGAACCCAAAGAAGGGAATGCCTGGCGGGGGAACAATGGCTCATTCGTGTAATCCCATCACTTTGGAGGCTGAGGTGGAAAGGAATCACTTCAGGCCAGGAGTTCAAGACCAGCCTTGGAAGCATAGTGAGACCCTGTCACTGCAAAAAAAATAAAAATAAAAATAAAATTAGCTGGGCATAATGGTACCAATAGTCCTAGCTACTCAGGATGCTGAGGCAGGAGAATCACTTGAGCCCAGGGGTTTGAGGCTACAGTGAGCTATGATCGCACTGCTGCTCTCCAGCCTGGGTGACAAAGTGAGACCCTATCTCTAAAAAAAAGCAGGGGACAGTACTCAACTCTGCACAAAAATAGGGGGAGTTAAATAAAGACTTACTTCATAGTGGCAGTAATGCTTGAGTTGAATGTTGAAAGTGAAGTAGAAGTTGCCTGGGTTGACAGGATGAAGAAGGACATCTCAGGTTGCCTTGGAAATGTCAAGCCATAAAAAGGCAGGTACATGGGATCCAAGGTAGGGTGAGTGAAATTTAAGGCTGAGCAGAGAAGTGACCATGCAGGATGGTAAAAGAAGTTCAGGCGGCCAGGTGCAGTGGCACACGCCTGTAATCCCAGCACTTTGGGAGGCTGAGGCCGGCGGATCACGAGGTCAGGGAATCGATACCATCCTGGCTAACACAGTGAAACCCTGTCTCTACCAAAAATACAAAAAATTAGCTGGGCGTGGTGGCAGTTGCCTGTAGTCCCAGCTACTTGGGAGGCTAAGGCAGGAGAATGGCGTGAACCCAGGAGGCGGAGCTTGCAGTGAGCC
>NW_012119265.1:9005744-9009481 GCF_000951035.1 Colobus angolensis palliatus
CCCAACCGATCTCTTTTAATTTACAAAAAACTTTGAGCAGTAAATATAATTATTCTCATTTTACAGATGAGGAAACCGAAATTGACAGGAGTAATTTGCACAAGTTACATGCAAGATTTCCAAGCTAGGTCCATTTGGCTACACCAGGGATCAGCAAACTTTTTCTGTAAAGGACTGCATAGTAAATATTTTAGGCTTTGCAGACCATAAATCTCTGTTACAACTACTCCTCTCTGCCATTGCAAGAAAGCTATAGCCAAAAGTAAACAATAACAAAAAGAGTGGGACTGTGTTCCAATGAAACTTTCCTAATGAATGATGAATTTAAATTTTATACAATTTTCATGTGTCATGAAATATTATCATTCTTTTGATTTTTCCAGCCATTTAAAAATGTGGAAACCATTTTTAGTTTGCAAGCCTTATAGAAAACAGGCAGAAAGCCAGATTTGACCTATGGGCCTCAGTTTGTTAACCTCTGAACTACACAACACTACTGAGAAAGATTACTTTCCGTTTGGAATGTTGTGTTCAGAATGCCTATGGACTGTCCAGGTGGAAATGTCCTGTTGGCAACTGCATAAACGGATCAGGAGTTTGGAAGGGAAATTTGGGTTAGAGACCTGAACTTGGAAATCATTAACATAAAGGTGGCAAAATACACCGCAAGGCAAAGAGAGCAAGAAAAGAACAGAACAAAACTATGGAAGACACCAAAATTAAGAGGATAGGAGAGATGTAAAAACCAGAAGGGGAGGCTAAGAAGGATCAGAGAGATAAGAGAAGAACTAGAAGACAATATTGTCATGGGAGCCAAAGAAAGAGTCACAAAGAGGGTAGGAGTGGCCAGCAAGGGTAAATTAAATGCACCTGACAGATCAAGAAAGACCTGAGAAACATGAAGATTCCAAAGGATCTGGCGATTAGGTCAATGGTTGCCTTTGTCAGAGCAATTTCAGGAAAATGGTAGAACTAATGTTTCATTGCAGTGGATTCTAAAACAAACATTGAGATGGGAAAGGGAGAAAACAGGTACAATTTGTTTTTTGAGACGCTTAGCAGTGAATGAAAGAAAGAAATGAAGTAGCTAGACAAACGCTTATCTAATCTGGATCCCAGAAAAAGGCATCCTGACGGCAACTCCTTCTAGTTCATTCCCACAAGCTGTCTGCCTCTCTTGAGTCATGGGGCTGCTAGGACCTTCAGGCAATTGGGTGTAGATGAGGCCGTAGCTACACAGGGTCACAGTAGAATGACCTGATGTGAGGTTTCCTTCCCTGTATACTGAACTCAGAGGTGAGAACCAAAGGCAGTGAATATTGGAGAGAGCTTGGCATTTGACACAGTATGGCTCCTACTAATGATCCACCCTGACTCCACGTGTGAGTACGCTGGTCTTCCTGTCCCACAAAAGCCAGGAGAGAGCCAATGGTAGGCCTATGTCTTCCCTGACTTCTAAGCTATCAGGGCACAGGAATGGCAGAGAGCAGAAGGCCTCCTCCAGCATCTCTACTCTACAGGCCTCTACAGCATCAACTACCAGGTCAAAGACCCCTTTGTCTTGCATTTCTGCAGGATTCTTGCCTTTTAAGACACACCAGGTCAGGTGCAGCAGTGCACGCTGGTAATCCCAACACTTTGGGAGGCCAAGTTGGGAGGATCACTTGAGCTCAGGAGTTTGAGACCAGCCTGGGCATCATGGCAAAACCCTGTATCTATAAATACAAAAAAAATTTAGCTGGCCATGGTGGCCCATGCCTGTAGTCCCAGTTACTTGGGAGGGTGAGGTGGGCAGATCACTTGAGCCCAGGAGGTCAAGGCTGCAGTGAGCCGAGATCACGCCACTGCACTCTAGCCTAGGCAACAGAATAAGACCCTATCTCAGGAAAACAAACAAACAAACAAAAACACCAGCAACAAAGTCTGAGCTCTAAATGAGCCCAAGAGAAAAATAATACCTTACCTAAGGTTTCCCAGCAGCCAGAAAGTAGTGGAACAGGTAGAATGATTAGAATGCAAGCCCAGATAGGTGCAGTGGCTCATGTCTGTAATCCCAGAACTCTGGGAGACCAAGGCGGGCAGATTGCTTGATCCCAGGAGTTCAAGACTATCCTGGGCAACATGGCAAAACCCCATCTCTACAAAAAATACAAAAATTAACCGGGTGTGGTGGCATGCACCTGTAGTCCCAGCTTCTTAGGAGGCTGAAGTGGGAGAATTACCTGACCCTAGGGGGAGGTTGATGCTGCAGTGAGCTGTGAGTCTGCCACTCTACTCCAGCCTGAGTGACAGAGTGAGACCCTGTCTCAGAAAAAAAAAAGAAAAAAGAAGGTGAGCCCAGTGAAACAGAGTTGCTCCTGGAGGAAGCAGATGAACACCTGAATAAATAATAATAAGAGCACTTAAGACATCATAATGTAGCACCTCCCTCTCTGAGAGATGAAAGGAGATGAGAGAGAATACAGACACTGATTGGGTTGTATATGTGAGGTGAACCATTAAAGGAACAGGTTCCCCAATGGCCTCAATTATGTTTACAGGCTGATACATTAGCTGAGAGGGGATAATGATGGGATAGGACGCATGAGGCGCTGCTAGATGAAATAACACTGTTATGCAGATCAACCTCTACAAATGTATTACCTCCAGCCTCCACTGGGTCTTCACAAGTGTGTTATTTCTCACCAGCCGTACGCAGCAGCAAGGGTACAGATATAGAGGAGATGGATGTATGGAGTGGAATTTGCAGTGAGCAAATGTTTGGGATTTGTAGAGAAAGGGTTGAGGGGGCTTATCTCATGCTTCTAGGCCAGTATTTTTCAAATATTATATCACAACTCATCATTGGGTCATCAAATCAATTTAGTGGGTCATGTCCAGTACTTTTGTAAAAATGAAGCTAAATAAAATGGAACAGAAAATAACTGTGAATCACATTTAGCTACTTTTGTCTCAGTTAAATACAAGTGTGTGTGTGTGTGTATATATATATATAGTTGTAATGTAAAAGGTAATTTTTATTATGGCATATGTTCAAAAAGTTTGAAAGCCACTGGTCTAGGCTATATACAAAAGGAAGTTGTGTTGTCAGAGTTTCTGGCAAATATTCTGGTTTCCCTCTTGTCAGGTACATGGTAGAATTGTGCTTTGTTTTTCTTGAAGTAAGGCATGGCCAGGTAACCTGCTTTGACCAGTGAAAAGTGAGCAGAAGAGCTATGGGTCTTGCTTCAAGAGTTAGTGCACTGTTAGCCACATCTCTTGTGCTTTGTCACTGCATTAGGCAATGTTCCAGATATCACTCCTCTGTCAGCTTTAGTCCCAAAACAGAGAGACATGGAACACAGCCTTCAGCCAATCCACAATAGATATGTAATATAGGTAACAGATGTTTATTTTACCATAAACCATATGATTTGCGGTTTATTTATTACTGCAACATAACTTAACCTATCCTGCCTGATAGAGAAGTCAAGTCTAGAAGGACATGATTCAAGAGAAAAATGGAAGGATCAAAGAACATTTTACACAAAGATATTCAATATGCCCTGATAGTCTATTAAACAATAGATGGCAGGTAATTGAGTGCTGACTATGTAATACAATGAAAAGTAGACAGAAGGGAAATAGAATTGTTGATAGAAGCCTTGAATTGGGATTCAAGCTGCTCCTTTGAAAGATAAATTGAGGCCAGGCGCGGTGGCTCAAGCCTGTAATCCCAGCACTTTGGGAGGCCGAGA
>NW_012119265.1:9009921-9010294 GCF_000951035.1 Colobus angolensis palliatus
TTGAAAGATGTGCAGAGGAAAGAAGCCTCATTCAGTGAATGGAGAACAGAAAGAGCCAAGGATAGTAAGAATGGCATTCAGAGTGGAAGCTGAAGGTGAAGGTGGGCACAGAAATGAGACCCAGTCTCTCCAGAACAGATTGTTCGTGTTAGAATAGAAGGAAATAAAACTTAAAAAGGAGGGTAAGATCCAGTTTTATTTTTTAATTTTTTAAACCAGAACATTTATTGCATGACTAATCGTTGACATTCTTAAGATGAACTGGATGCTGCAACAGCTGCCCTCTTGGGTTTAGGTGCTGTTCCTTCACGGAATCGATGCTTGAATCTGTAGTATACAATTTTTAGGTGCCTCATTCGACCAGTCCGGGTGC
>NW_012119265.1:9010344-9016013 GCF_000951035.1 Colobus angolensis palliatus
TTTTTTTGAGATGGAGTCTTGCCCTGTCGCCCGGGCTTGAGTGCAGTGGCGCGATCTCAGCTCACTGCACCCTCCGCCTCCTGGGTTCAAAAGATCCTCCTGCCTCAGCTTCCTGAGTAGCTGGAATTACAAGTACCTGCCACGATACCCAGTTAATTTTTTGTATTTTTAGTAGAGACAGAGTTTCACCATGTTGGCCAGGCTGATCTTGAACTCTTGACCTTGTGATTTGCCTGTGTCGGCCTCCCAAAATGCTGGGATTACAGGCCTGAGCCACGGCACCCACCCAAATCATTGAAATTCTTAAGATGAGCTGGATGCTGCAGCAGTTGCCCTCTTGGGTTTAGGTGCTGTTCCTTCACGGAATCGATGCTTGAATCTGTAGTATACAATTTTTAGGTGCCTCATTCGACCAGTCCGGGTGCTATTTCGTCTTTTAGCCTTGGCACCCCGGTTACACTTCCTCTTGCGCTCGGCAGGGTAGCCACGTTTGCCACAGGTTGACTTCTGAGGGTGGTAGGCCTTGGAGCTGCAGCAGTGGCACAGAATGTGCATCTTCTCACGGTGCTTTCCCAACAATGACATTCCCTTCATTGTGTCACTTCTGTGGCCAACACCAAAGAGATAGGAAGAGCAGATCCAATTTTAATGGAATCTTCAACGTTATGAAGAAATGTTTATAATATGTAAAGCCCTTAGTGCAATGTCTACTCATAATTGAAGTCTTGGCTAATGTTAGTTGCTGTTGTGTTGCTGTTATTGTTGATGTTATACAATGAAAAGCTATAGGAGATTTTTAGAAGATGTGCCACAAAAAGCAGGGCTTTATAAACTAATTTGGCTGTTATATACAGGATGGACTGAAGAAGGAAGAACTGAAAATGAGAAAACCAATGAGGCAGTGGTCTAGGAGTGAGGCAATGGGAGAAGAGGAATGAATAAATAAATTCTACTGCAACTAGTATTTTTTTGTCTGTCAGCCATTTCTCCACATGACACCAAGTGGACACTCATGAAAGCAAAATCTTCCCATATTAAGAACCAGTGACGCAGGGCCAGTGGCATGCAACTGTAATCCCAGCTACTTAGGAGGCTGAAGTGCTTGAGCCCAGGAGTTCGAGGCCAGTCTAGACAACTTAGAAGAACACCATCTCTTAAAAAAGAAAGAAAGAAAAAAAGAACAACAGAAAGAACCTGTAAAAGTAGGATTCAATAATCCTATAAGGCATTTAGGGATTACTACAGCAGTCTCCAGGGTGATGTCTATCTCTTGTGCTTTTGTGAAAAGTGAAATTAGGCAGCATAGGTACCATTTATCCAACCCTTAGCCTGCTCCCTTAAACCCTGGACCCTCCAGTGGTATTCACAGTAATACCTTGGAGGGCATCTCCATTCTTCAGAAACACTGCCTTTACGAACTCCACCTAATGCCATAGAATCTACCCAGGTGCCATGTGCCAGATGGGAATGAAGCCTTCAGCTTCTGAAAAGAAGACAGAGCCAGTCAGTCTCATGGTAACTGTCCCTCCCTCACTTAGATGGGGTTGTCTCCACTTCTGCATGGAAGACAAGCATTTTGACATGTCTGAGAACTTTAGCCAGTGGCACCAAGGCTGACTGGCCTTCTTTCAAAAATGTTTTAGTTAGTTGACTTCTACCAAGTGACTATATAGCGCTGCAGGTTAGAGCAAGTAACTTACAAACAGTCCCTGTGGTTCTCAATGGCAGTGTTCAGGAAGGTAATCTTGGGAAGCTTCTAAAGTGTTTTGTGTCTCAGTTTGTTGCTCTATGTGCCAAGAAAACAATCATAATCACTCATAGGGAGATATAAATCTTAACTAATGTTTGCAAAACACCTTGACATCTTCTAATGAAAGTGCCACATCTAAATGACATATAATTAGAGGCAGGCTTGTGATCTTTGAGAAAAGAAACGCACAAAGAAGTAATAATTTGCACATCTATCATTGTTGCTCATTCAATGATCAAATTCTTAACAAATACATACCACCATCCTAACTTTCTAGTTAAGAAAGCAAGCCTTTAATAGTTAAAGATAAAGTACTTAAAATTACTATATCACCTTCTACTCCAATAGCCAAGGACACATCTGCTTTTACCAGACCAGCAAATCTGAGATCCAGTTCAACTTATTAAAACACAGCAGGGAGAAAAAAAAAAAAATCCCAGTCCCAAAAAGGTAAATGACTTGCCCAAGGTCGATCTAAATTTGGCCCCAGAAACTTATTCCAATTCGACAGCTTTAATTTTTGATTTCTCAAAATAGTCTGAATTGACAAGTCACCAAAAAATAATTTAAAAAGCAGAAAAAATTTATTTTTTGGTTGGGATATCAGGCTAATGTGAAATAGAAGTTACTCTCTATGCCAGCCAGGGTAAGGACTCTTGAAACGTCCTAATTAAGTGGATATGAGCCAATGATTTCTCTTCCAAAATATTTTAGTTTTGCAAGTAATGTCCCTTCCATGTCTGAAAAAGAGCATTTCTAAATGCATAGCAGATTTCTCATATTTTCTCTGGAAGCCTTCCCCAAGCTGTTTCATAATAGGTGGCTTGCTACTAAAATCCATGATGGTCCCACAAAGCAAAACTCTCACAAGACATTCCGCTTCTTGTCCCCAGACACTGCTGCATATGGACAGGTCTGGTACCAAGGAATCCTCTTGAAAACTCCCACATTCCTACATTTAAATGCCTGATTTATGTACTTTTCCATCAAAAGAGCTTTGTGAGAAGTGAAGTTATCTTCTTTAATCTCATTTGCTAATCAAAAAATGTGAAAGAACTCTGATTTTGCTCTAAAAATACCATGATTTATAGGCAGTAGCTACTTATATACTGATGATCATTTTCTTCCAAGGTAAATGAACTGGCCATCTGTACAACAGCACATTTTACAAGATTCTGGTAAGAATATTCCTAAGAAGGCAATTAAATTATAAGAATATTTACTTCATTTCAACAGTTTTTAGTTACATTGCAATGTATGAAACTTAAAGACACTAAAGTTATTTGTGTATGGTAATGTGGGTAATATCCTACTGTTCAGTTATTTTGTTTTTATTTAGTTTTTAGTATAGAAATATATTTGAATTAACTAATTCCCATATTTTTCTAACAGAAAATTATAGTGATTTTTTTCTTTTTGTTTGGGGAAGGGAGACTCTGGGTGGAAAATTGCTCATTCCTAGAGAAGAAAAATTAAGATATTTCCCCCTTGATAATTCACACAATGTGTTTTTACTTCAATGAAATAAAAATAGCATTAATTATAAATACATTTACAGATTCTATTACTCCACACAATTTTTTTAAATCCTGATTAAATTGTATAATAACCCTGAAATATACAATTGGCTCTTTATTGTTTAATCCTGAGGTTGGCAGCACCAACCACAAAGCAGAGTCACAGGCCAGGCATCATAACTTCACGCTCACTGTGAGAAGCATATGTGGAAAGCAGATCTGGTAACGAAAACCAGGCTCGGAATGCATGTGGTTCCTGATGGTGCTTTTCCAGAAAGAGTTGTATCATAATAGCAGCATTTCTAAGGCGAGAAAATGGAGGAGAGAAGGAACGAAGAAACACCTTTGTTGTTGAGCAACAATGCAAAGAAAAACTGGGTGCGGTGGCTAATGCCTGTAATCCCAGCACTTTGGGAGGCTGAAGAGGGTGGATCACTTGAGGTCAGGAGTTCGAGACCAGCCTGGCCAACATGGCCCATCTCTACTAAAAATACAAAAATTAGCCAGGCATGGAGGCACATGCCTATAATGCCAGCTACTCAGGAGGCTGAGGCAGGAGAATCACTTGAATCCAGGAGGCAGAGGTTCAGCAAGCCGAGATCGCGTCCCTGCACTCCAGCCTGGATGACAGAGGAAGATTCCATCTCAAAAAAAAAAAAAGAAAAGAAAAAGAAGAATGCTATGCTATGTAGAGGTATGGGCATGGGGAACCAAGACTCTGTATAATAGATGGCATAGATGTGCAGCTTTCCTCCCGGGAACTTCATAGACCTCTGCCTCTCCTCAGTGACTATATGGGTATTACACACTTATGCCTGGTTACAAACTCCTGTTCCACACCTACATGCTTTGTGACCTTGCTAAGCTGTTACTCCTCTCTACCTCAGAGTTCTCATGTGTACAGTGGGGTTATTGTGACTTACCTCATAGCATTAATGTGATGATTAAATAAAGTCATATATGTAAAGCATTTATAGAGTACTACCCAACATGTTAATAAGGACTTTATGTTTTAGCCATGTGTATTATTACTGACATTTCTACTTAAAAACTAAACCAAGTCCAATGAAACTGTCTTTATAGATGAAAAGAAACTAGTTGTTGGCATGCCAAATATAATTATTCATATCATTTCTATGCACATATGGCATTTATCCTTCTAAACACTTCCACCACATTCTCAACTCG
Organism: Colobus angolensis palliatus; assembly: GCF_000951035.1. Classification (NCBI taxonomy): domain Eukaryota; kingdom Metazoa; phylum Chordata; class Mammalia; order Primates; family Cercopithecidae; genus Colobus; species Colobus angolensis. The sequence continues at coordinate 9,014,800 of NW_012119265.1, forward strand.
TAGGGGATCGCTTAGAGAACACAAACATGTCAGACACAGACACAGACATAAATAAAACACAAGGCATCTGTGACCAGTACATGACTGAGAGTCACACAGAATGCTGGGGATGCAGAAAAGAGACAGCAATTCTGTCTAATGGGGAGGAGTCAAGAAACACTTTACAGAGGAAGTGACATTTCAGCTAAATCTTAAAGCCACACAGTGTTTGAAGGGGAGAAAAGTTGCAAGGCATGAGTCTACTGCAGGACATGGGAACCAATAGCCTGCTGTGAAAGGAGCAAGAGAGGAGGGAAGGGAAATGAGAAGAAATGAGCTTAGAAAGCTGGCCCACATTATAAAGAACTGTGCAAGAGAGGCAAATGTGATGAGGGATGATGGTTAATTTTATGTGTTAATTTGACTGGTCCACAGGGTGCCCAGACATTTGATCAAGCTGATTCTAGGTGTATGTCTGTGAGGGTGTTTCTGGATGAGAGTAACATTTGTTTGTTTGTTTGTTTGTTTGTTTGTTTGTTTGTTTGTTTTTGTGAGACGGAGTCTTACTCTGTCACCCAGGCTGGAGTCGGTGGCACGATCTCAGCTCACTGCAACCTTCGCCACCTGGGTTCAAGCAATTCTCCTGCCTCAGCCTTCCAAGTAGCTGGTATTACAGGCACCTGCCAGGCCGGCTAATTTTTTTGTATTTTTAGTAGAGACAGAGTTTCACCACATTGGCCGGGCTGGTTTTGAACTCCTGATCTCAAGTGATCCACCCACCCCGGCCTCCCAAAGTGCTGGATTACAGGTGTGTGCCCAGCCCTAGATTAACATTTGAATCAGTAAACTGAGTAAAGCAAACTGGCCTTCCCAACAGGAGTGGGTCTCATCTAACTCATTGAAGGCCTGAATAGAAAAAAAAGGCTGACCCTGAAGTGAATAAGGGGGAATTCCTCCTCCCTAACTTCCTGTAAGCTGGGACATCATTTTATTCCTGCCTTCAGACTCAAATTGAAACATAGATCTTGGATCTTGAGCATGCAGGTATTTGTACTAGAGCTACAAAATCAGCTCTCTTGGGCCTCCAGTGTACTGACCACAGATCTCAGGATGTCTTAGCCTTCATAATCACTTGAGCCAATTCCTCATAATCAATCTCTTTATCTGAACCTCTTTATGTGAATATATATAATATATGTGAATTATATATATCCACATATATTATATATTAATAT
>NW_012119265.1:9016948-9028401 GCF_000951035.1 Colobus angolensis palliatus
ATATCTCCTATTCGGTCTACTTCTCTAGAGAACCCCAACACATAGGGAGAAATAATCAAGTGTCCCTATCCATGGCTGTCTCCCTCGGTTGCCTTTTGAGGATAATTCTGTGCCTGCACACAGATGATTTTATGTGTTGCCAGGGCTAATAGGTAAAGCTCCAAAATTAAGGAAGAGAAAAGGCGGCAGAATGATTTACCAAAGTGGCAGCATAAGCTTCTCTTGAAGAAAAGACTCAACTAAAAGCAGAAAGAGGATGAAAGAGAGGTGGGCAGAGTTTTGAGGAGTAGTTAAGTAGAAGAGATGAGAGGGAAAATGTAGCTTAGTGTGTGACTTAGGAGAGAAAGCTGTGCAGAAGGATTTGGGGGATGTTTTGCTGGGAGCTATGGGGGAATAATTTGCCAAGGAATTCACTCTGTGCCCAGAAGGCTCCAATGAACCCCAACACTGCTGTTTGAAGTTAGATTTATGTTTTTTGAGGTGAATTACCATGCTGAGGGAGGCCTTAAGGGAGGAGCTGAAAGACACAGTTTTATATGAGTTATTCAAATAACACCTTTGAATTATTCAAAATAAGCCCTTCAGAAAAGGTAAAAATATTATATTTAGAAAAGCCTAGTCTTCACCAAAAAAAATGACTAGAACTGATAAACAAATTCAGGAAAGTTACAGGATATAAAATCAACGTACAAAAATTACTAGCATTTCTATATGCCAACAGTGAACATAACCTGAGGAAGAAACCAAGAAAGTAATCCCATTTACAATAGCTACAAATAAAATAAAATACCTAGGAATAAACTTAGCCAAAGAAGTGAAAGATGTCTACAATAAAAACTATAAAACATTGATGAAAGAAGTTGAAGAGGACACAAATAATGGAAAGATATTCCATATTCAAGGATTTGAAAAATCAATATTGTTAAAATGTCCATACCACCCAAAGCAATCTACAGGTTCAATGCAATCCCCAGCAAAATACCAATGACATTCTTCACAGAAATAGAAGAAATAATCCTAAAAGTTATATGGAGCCACAAAGTATGGCTCCAGATCTGGAGTCAGAATAGCCAAAGCAATCCTGAGCAAAAAGAGCAAAGCTGGAGGCATCATATTGCCTGATTTCAAATTATACTACAAACCTATAGTAACCAAAACAGTCTGGTACTGGCATAAAAACAGGTACATAGACCAATGGAACAGAATAGAGAACCCAGAAATAAATCCATGCATTTACTAGTGCAATGAATTTGTATTTATTTGCACTAATTTCTCTAATCCTGAGTGAAAATCAAAAGGCATATTGATGACTACCAGCTATATTCTGTGAATGGTATTGTACTATTTGAATTACAACCTCTTTTATTTGCCTAGCAATACTCTTCCTTGCTGGTCACATAGGCGATGCTCCATCAATACTTACCCCAAAACAAATTTTCTTGTATTTGTGTTCTACTGCTATGTGACAAATTACCACAAATTTAGTGGCTTAAAAAACCACACACATTCACTTGTCCTATAAGAAAGTAAAAACGAACAAAAAACTCCACTTATTATCTTGTAGTTTCCATGGGTCCGGAGTTATGGCACAGCTTGTGTGGATCCTCTGCTCAGTTTCACAAGGCTACATTCTCATCTGGAGGCTTGACTCGGGGAAGAATCCATTTCCAAGCTCTTCCAGTTGTTGGTAGATTTCATTTCCTTGTGACTGTATGATTGAGGGCCCTGACTTTTGCTGGCAGTTGATTGGGGGTCCCTTTCAGGTCCTAGAGGCTACCTAAAGGTCTTCGATACGTGAGCTTTCTCAATATGGCTGTTTATTCATCCAGCAAGGAGAACCTCTAGCTCCAGTCTAGTAAGATGGAGTCTGATATAATGTAAGATAATTACAGGGTGATGTCCCATCATCTTTACAATATAACATAACCTAATCACTGGAGTAACATTCCATCATCTTTTTACATTTTGTTGGAAGCAAGCCATAAGTCCTGCCTACCCTGAAGGGGAGGGGATTACACAAGAGTGTGAACACTAGGAGATGGGAATCATTGGGGATCACCTTGGCATTTATCTGACACAATCCATATTATGCCATACAAATTGTCAACTAAATGAAAACTTTTCTATAGCAAGGATTCATATAAAAGGCCTTAAACATTTCTCATTCATATAGATACATATCTAGATAGATAGATACCAAAATACATAGGCACACACACACATACCATACACATACTATCACAGAGCTTGAGAGAACAGTGTATGAAGTTAGACACCTGGTGTCTCAAATATCTATGATAACTACTTCAAGACTTAGTGGCTTAAAACAATCACAATCTTATCTTGTTCCTGAGTCTGTGGATCAGCATCTGGACAGGGCACAGCAAAGTAGGCTAGCTTATCTCTTCTCAACCAGATGTCTGTGGGGCCAGGATGTCCAAGAGGTATCTTTACTCGCATGTCTGCAGTCTCAGGTAGGATAGCTCAAATGGTTGGGGACTTGCTGGAACAGCCAACTGGGGTCATACTTGTGGGGCCTTGGTTCTCGTTGGCTGAAGTTCTCAGTTCCTACAATTTCAGTGCATCTCCCTGTCCATGTGGCCTCTCCCCATAATCTCACTATGGGGTCTCTCCAGCAAGGGAGCTAGATATTTTACATGGCCGCTAGACTCCCAGAGGCAGAAAATAGAAGTAGACAATTTTCTTAAGGCCTGAGCTTGGAAGTCCCAGAAAGTCAGTTCTACCACATTCTATTGATCAAAGACAATCTTTATGCTTCCATTGTCTCTTTCACATCTTCTTATACTGTCTTGGTAAGAAGACAATGCAATGTAGAATACAAGTGGTAATGATGTGCATATTTGTCTCATTTTTTATTTTAAAGTACAAATGTTTCCCCATTTAACACGACGTTTGCACTAGGTATTTAATAAATATTTTTATCAGGATAAAGAAGTTCTCTTCCATCTCTATTTTCTAAATGTTTATTTTTAATGATGAAGGCTTTTTCTTCAAGCTTTGATATGATCAAATGGATTTTTCTCTTTTAATGTGTAAATGTGGATTTTGTTTATGGATTTTTTAATATTAAACCATTCTTGCATATCTAAGATAAATCCAACTTGTTTACTATGTACTATTTTTGATACAATGTTTGATTCAATTGGCTAATATTTATTTAAGATTATTGTATTCATATTCACCAGCAAAATGAGCCTATAATTTTTCTTTCTCATAATGTGTTCCTGGTTTTATTTTGAAAGTTATGCTAGCTTTATAGAACAAATTGGGCAGTATCTTTTCTTCTTCTATTCTATAAAATAACAAATATTTTGTCTGTCCTTTAAAAAACTCATATAAACTTTCTTGGTATCAAAACTATCAATGTTTTTCTCTGTGGAAAGATGTTTTTAATTGACAAAAATTATATATATTTAGAGTGTAAAATACGATATTTTGATTATGTATACATTGTGGAATGGCTAAATCAAGCTAATTAACATATCCATTACATTCCTCACATACTGCTATGATTTGAATGTATGTGTCCCTCCAAAAGTATGTACGTGGAAACTTAAACCTTAAGGTGATGGTATTAAGAGATGGGGTCTCTGAAAAAGTGATTACATCTTAAGTATTGCACCCTCATGAATGGATAATAAAAGAGGTTTCAGAGAGCTGCCTGGCCCTTCCATTTCTTCTGATATGTGAGAACACAGCACTCATTCCTGGTGATTAGTGATGTTGAGCATTTTTTTTTTCTTGAGATGGAGTCTAGCTCTGTTGCCCAGTCTGGAGTGCAGTGGCGTGGTCTCACTCACTGCAACCTCTGCCTCCTGGGTTCAAGCAATTACCCTACCTCAGCCTCCCAAGTAGCTAGGATTACAGGTGCACGCCACTGTGCTCGGTTAATTTTTGTATTTTTAGTAGAGACTGGGTTTTACCATGTTGACCAAGCTGGTCTTGAACTCCTGACCTCAGGTGATCCTCCCACCTTAGCCTCCCAAAGTGCTGGGATTACAGGCACATTTTTTTTTTTTCATATACCTGCTCACCATTTCTATGTCTTCTTTGGAGAAATGTCTATGCAGATCCTTTGCCCATCTTTTTAGTTGGGTTATTCATTTCTGTGGGAAGATTTTAACCACTGTTTCAATTACTTCAATTACTGCAATAGTTTAAGACTATTCAAGTCTTTCATTCCTTCTAGTAAATTATATTTTTTTCTAGGGTTTTATCCTTTTAATCTAAATTTGCAAAACCATTGGCATAGAGTTGTTGATAGTATTCTGTTATGTTTAAATTTCTACTTTCTTATTTATATTCCTGTTTTTATTCATAAAATTGGTTATATCTTCTTCCTTCTCTTGATAAATCTTGACAGTAATTTATATTGTTAGTTGTTTTGAAAAATTAACTTTTGTCTTTGTTGGCCTCTATTTAATCTTTGCTTTATGTTTCCTTTTATTGTATTTTCCTTCTATTTTCTGTAGGTGTATTGTCTTTTTCATTCACCAATATCTTAAAATGGGCATTTAATCTCATTAATTTCAAGTCTTTGTAAATTTCCTAGAAGCACAATTTTTCTTGCATCCCACAGGCTTCTAGAGAGTAATTATTATTCATTTTTTGGGTTTTAAAATTTATGCTTTTTAAGAAAACTGTGAGTTACTCAGCAAATTGTGTTTTATAGATTTTGAAATAGGCAGTATTAAATTTTTTACATTTTTGTAACTAATTTCTAACCTAGTTGCATTGTACTCAGAGATTATCAGTGTATGTAATAGCTAAGCTTCGAAATTTACTGAGGCTTCCTTAATGGTCTAGTACATTGAATAATTTTTGAAGCTATTTCAAAAGTACTTGATAATTGTTGGATACAGAACTCTATATTCATGCATTAGATTAAGCTTATTAATTGTGCTGTCCCGTTTTTCTTTTCTTTTTCTTTTCTTTTTTTTTTTTTTTTGAGACCGAGTCTTGCTCTGTCACCCAGGCTGGAGTGCAGTGGTGCAATCTCTCAGGCAGAGCACAGTGGTGCAATCTTGGCTCGCTGCCACCTCCACCTCCCATATTTAAGCAATTCCCATGTGTCAGCCTCCCAAGCAACTGGGACTACAGGTGCACACCACCACACCTGGCTAATTTTTTGTATTTTTAGTAGACATGGGGTTTCACCATGTTGGCAAGGCTGGTCTTGAGCTCCTAGCCTCAAGGTATCTGCCCACCTCGGCCTCCCAATGTTCTGGGATTATAGGCATGAGCCATCGCACCTGGCCCAGTTTTTCTATATCTTTGCTGCTCTTTGTCTGCTTGGTCAAACAACAATTAAGAGCAATTACTTGAAATCTCCCATAGTAACACAGTAATCATGGATTTATATATCCATTTTTTTCTATAGAATTGCTTAATATATTTTGAGGCTGTTTTATTCAGTGCATACATGCATTAAGTCATTATATATTCACTATATGATGACCCTCTGCAACCCTAATATTTTTTATCTTCAAGTACATTTTATCTTATCATAATATAGGCCAATAGTTTTCTTTTTGCTTTGCCCAATTTGTCTTTATTCATCTTTTTGCTTTCAAATTTTGTGTCATTAAGATGTGTCCCTTGTATGTCTGGATTTGTTGAAATACAACCTGTCTTTGTCTTTTAACTATAACTTAGTCCATTTTTAGTTATTGTTATTATTATTGATATATTTTGACCTGTTTTTACCACTTGAATTTGTTACTTTAGATTGTTCCTTTCTTTTTTATTTTTTCTTTAAAAAAAAAACAAAACTGGCCAGGTGCAGTGGCTCACTCATGTAATCTCAACACTTTGCGAAGCCGAAATGGGCGGATCACTTGAGTTCAGGAGTTCAAGACCAGCCTGGCCAACATGGTGAAACCCCATCTCTACTGAAAAAAAAAAAAAAAAAATTCCCAAAATTAGCCAGGCATGGTGGCGAGTGTCTGTAGTCCCAACTACTTGGGAGGATGAGGCATGAGAATTGCTTGAACCCAGGAGAAGGAGGAGTTTGCAGTGAGCCAAGATTGCGCCAGTGTACTCCAGCCTGAGTAACAGAGCAAGACTTCATCTCAAACAAACAAAAAAAAAGAAAAACAAAAACAAAAGCTAAACTAAACTACCCACCTGTCCTCCTTCATAAGAAAAGAAATTTAGGCTGGGCATGGTGGCTCATACCTGTAATCCCAGTACTTTGGGAGGCCAAGGTGGGCATATCACTTGAGCCTAGGAGTTCAAGACCAGCCTGGGCAACATGGTGAAACCCCATCTCTACAAAAAATACAAAACTTAGCCTGGCCCAGTGGTAGTGTATGCCTATAGTCCCAGCTACTCAGGAGGCTGAGGTGGGAAGATGACCTGAGCCTGCGGAGGGAGGGTCAAGAATTTGAGAATTAAGTTATCACATTCTCCATTCTCTTTCCACACTTCTCCCTGCCCCCACCAAAAATAAACAAAAACTCTTTCAGGGTTTTAACTAAAATTGCTCTGAATTTTTACATTAATTTGGGGAGAATTATCAGCTTTGCGTTCTGAGTCTTTCCATTCAAGAACATGATATGTTTCCACTTATTTAGATGCTTATCAATGCCCTTCAGTAATGCTTCACAGTCTTTTTTCTTTTTCTTTTTCCTTTTTTTTTTCTGAGACAAAGTTTTGCTCTTTTTGCCCAGGCTGCAGTGCAATGGCATGATCTCGGCTCACTGCAACCTCCGCCTCCCGGATTCAAGCGATTCTCCTTGAGTAGCTGGGGTTACAAGTGCGCATCACCAAGCCCGGCTAATTTTGTATTTTTAGTGGAGACAGGGTTTCACCATGTTGGACAGGCTGGTCTCGAACTCCTGACCTCAAGTGATCCACCTGCCATGGCCTCCCAAAGTGCTAGGATTACAGGCGTGAGCCACCGCTCCCAGCCTGCTTAATAGCCTTTTTCATACAAGTCATATATATCTTTTGTTAGATTTACTCTTATATATCCTATGCTTGTGTTGCTGTTGTAAGTGGCATCATTTTTTAGTTATACATTGTCTAGCCATTTGTTTAGGTTTAGAAATGCAGCTGACATTTGTACATTAATCTTAGATGTCATACCAGCAATCTTGCTGAACTATAAAATTGATTATAATGTTATGATTGTTTCTCTATAAATTTTCTTAGGCTATCTATTTAGACAATCATATTGTATGCAAATGTTGACAGTATTTCTTTCCTTTCTAGTTCTTTCTCTTATCTAACTGCATTAGCTAGAATCTCCAGTATAATGTTAAATAGATGTAATAAGAGCAAGTATACTTGTTTCATTCTTACTTTAAAGTGAATGGTACTATTAGGTTGGTGGTGCAAAAGTAAAAGTAATGGCAAAAACAGCAATTACTTTTGCATCAACATAAATAATATTCACCATTAGGTATTATGTTTGCTGTAGGTTTTTGGTAGTTATCCTTTTTCCAGTTAAGAAAGTTTTCTTTTATTTCTAATTTATTCTGTTTTTATTATGAATGGGGATTGAGCATAATCGAGTATTTTTTTGATATCCATTGAAAAAACATTAATTTTCTCATTAAATATTTCTAAAAAGTCAATTATATTACTTACACAGATTTTCAACTATCTTTTTCTTTCTCAGATTAACCCAACTTATCATGATATCTATGATAATCTAAATCAATTGCCTATTATTATCTTTTTTCGCAGTGTTTGTCTCCCAATGTTCTTCTGTGGTTAAACTCAATACTAGGTGGGGAATAGTTCTTTTTAAAATGCTGTTTGAAGAGTTTCTGTAAGTTTGGAATTATCTGTTCCTTGAATGCTTGGTAAAATACTCTGAAAAGTGACCTAGGTCTCATGTTGTTTCTGTGTGGGTAGAGGAAGGACAGAAAGAATAAATTGTTAATCACCGATTCAATTTATTTAACACTATTTCTTCGGTACGCCTCCATCTTTTTATTTCTTCTTGAATTTATATTGGCAAGTGATATGTTTCTAGGAAGTTGTCTATTTCATCTACATTTTCCAGTTTATTGGTATAAAGTCCTTGGTAATTTTCACTTATCTTTAATTTATGCTGAATGTGCACTGTATCTTTTTTTATTTCTAACACTGTTTATTTATTTATTTTTCTCTTGTTTCTTATCAGTCTGCCAGAGGTTTGTCTATTTTTTTAGTCTTTCCAAAGAACTTCATTTTATCTTTATTTTTTCTATTTCATTAGCGTCTACTTTTATCTTTATTTCTTTTCTCCTATTTTCTTTGGATTTATCCTGCTGATCATTTGCTATCTTAAGTTGGATGCTTAGCTTATTAATTTTCAGCTTTCCCTTTTTTCTGATGTAAACATTCAAAAATAGAAATTTCCCTCTGCTTTTGCTATATTTCATGAATTTTGATATTTTTATGGGTAGTTCTAAGCATTTACAAATTTCAATTTTGCCTATATTTATATTCATAAATTATTTAGTAAAATGCTTTTAAATTTCCAAATATATGAGCATTACATGAGTTTAATTTTAACTTTTCATTGAAGAATAATATGCATACACAAAAAAAATCATGAACGCACAGCTCAATGAATTTTCACAAATGAAATAAAACTATGTCACCAACATCAAGATCAAGAAGGAGAACTTTGCCAGCATTCCAGAAGCCACTCGCATGCTTTCTTCTAATCACTATCCCTTCCCAAGCGTGAACACTACCCTGACTTCCAACAGCATAGATCCGCCTTTTGTATTTCAGATGAATGAATGGAATCATACAATATGTAGGCTGTCTTGGCTGGCCTCTTGCTCAACCTTACATTTTGGGATTCATACATATTGCTGCATGTAACCATAGTATGGTAATTGTCATTGCTGCAGAGCCATTCATTTTATTAATGCACCACAATTTCTTTATCCATTCTACTGTTAATGGACATCTGGTTAGTTTCCAGTTCAGGCTATTCTAAATAGTGCTGCTGTTAAAATTATAGTACATATTTTTTGTTGAACATATACATACCATTTCCACTAGTGTAAATGAATTATTGGGTTATAGGTTATATGTATATTCAGCTTTAGTTGATATGGTCAAACATTTTTTACAAAGTGATTGGACCAATTTATACTCCCACCAACAGGGTTGGTTATTTTTGTAGTTGACTTCTAACTTAATTGCATTATACTCAGCAAATGTGATCAATATATTATAAATTCTTTGACATTTTTTGAGACTTGCTTGATGTTAAATTTTCCACAATCTTCCATGTGTGCTTGAGGACTCCTTTCCCACCAACTTCTTTAATGTCTAGTTTATCCTCATCATATTTCTTTTGCACAAATGAGCAGATTCACATATATTTTCTTAAATCTCTTTTTCTTACATGAACGTCTACCACCATATGTTTCAAGAATTTTCAAGATGTTCTATATTTTATAGGCTGCTTCTTTCATTGCTTTTACTGTCTGATTTTGGATTAACTAGGGACTTTTCCCTCTCACTGTGATGAGAAAAGTATAACCTCTGTATCTGTATTTTTAGTAATTATACTTCTATTTTTAACTTGGTTCGTACTTGGTTCATGTCTAAAGGTAATTCACATATCAACTTTTCTCTAAACAATTCCAGAACCTTTATAATCTCAAAAAAAAATGTTTATAGATTGCCTGCTATTTGTTAGGGACTGTTTTATGTACTTTACTTATAACAAATCACTTAAGGCCTCAGAAGTTAAGTAATTTGCCAAGGTTCAAAGATAGCAATTCACCAGACTGATATTCAAACCCAGGAAGTCTAGTTTCATATTCTGTTATCTTGAAAATTATATTTAACCTGAAATGTGAGTTAGCATCTTCTCTTCTCATATTATTATTCCTGTCTAGTATTTTTATTCAGTTTTTTTGCTCACAATTTCTTATCATATCTCATACTTTTCTTTTGAGAACAGCTTTCTTGTTCCTGAAGTACATTTTTTTAGAAGTACCTTTAGTGAGGATCTGTTGAAGGTAAAAAATTCTCAGTATTTATTAGTCAACAAGCATATTTATTTTATGATAGCCGAGCTGAGATTAACAGTTACTTTCTCTCACAACTTTGGATATATCATTCCATTGCCTTTTATTTTCTATGTCACTGATGAGAATTCTTCTCTCACTGTAATTATCATACCCATTGTAAGTAAATTGGCTTTTCTTTTTTCTTGCTTTTGTAAACTTCTTTTTGTCTTTAGTGTTATACAGCTACACCAAGATAAAACCAATTGTGAATTGCTTTCTGAAAATGTTGCTTGGAATTCATTGTATCTCCTGAATCTGAAGATTTATGTCTTCATCAATTCTGAAAAATCATTACGTAGAATCTCTTTGAATAATATCTCTCCCATTCTCTCTATTCTTCCCTTTTGGAACTCTAACCAAATGGATGTTAGACCTTCTTATCCTATTCTCATTAATGGATATTTGTGATGGTTAATTTTATGTGTCAACTGTACTGAGTTATGAGGTGACCAAATACTTGGTTAAACACTATTGATCTTCTCCTATCCTTGGAATGGGACTTACACTCCTGGTTCTCAGGCCTTCAGAATTAGACTAGGACTCACATCATGGGTTCTCCTGGTTCTCAGGCCTTTGGACTTGGACAGGAAGCATGTCACCAGCTTTCCAGGTCTCCAGCTTGCAGATGGCAGATGATAGGACTTCTCAGCCTCTATAATCATGTGAGTAATTCCTTATAATAATCTCTGTACATATATATATGTGAATATATATGGTTTTATTTCTCTATGGTTCTTTTTCTCTAAAGAACCCTGAACAATACAGACTAGGCACAAAATCAGGCTTTATTATTGTTTTATTTAGTCAATGTTAGTTTCAATGAAATAATGTTTCATTTATGCTTCATATTTTAAAAACTCATTTGTATTTACTTTCCTCTGATATGCATGCATACAAATATGGTCTATTGATTTGTTGATATTTTCTGTATTAATTTTAAGGACCTTTATATATTAAAAAAATTAGCCAGCTGAATGCAGTAGCTCACGCCTGTAATCCTAGCACTTTGGGAAGCCAAGGCAGACAGATTGCTTGAGCTCAGGAGTTCAAGGCCAGCTTGGGCAACATGGTGAAACCCCATCTCTACAAAAAATACAAAAATTAACTGGGCACAGTAGCACATGCCTGTAGTCCCAGCTACTTGGGAAGCTGAGGAAGGAGGATCAGTGAAGTCCAAGAGAGTGAGATTGCAGTGATTGGGCCACAGCACAGTTCAGCTTGGGTGACAGAATAAAAGCAAGCAAGCAAGCAAGAGGAAGGAAGGAAGGAAGGAAGGAAGGAAGGAAGGAGAGAGAAAAAAGAAAGGAGAGAAAGAAAAGAAAGAAAGAAAGAAAAGAAAGAAGAAAGAAAGAAAGAAAGAAAGAAAGAAAGAAAGAAAGAAAGAAAGAAAGAAAGAAAGAA
>NW_012119265.1:9028451-9034151 GCF_000951035.1 Colobus angolensis palliatus
AAGGAAGGAAGGAAGGAAGGAAGGAAGGAAGGAAGGAAGGAAAGGAAGGAGGGAGGGAGGAAAGAAGGTAGCCATCATCAGTCTTTAAGTCTATTTTCCCCCAAGTGACTCATTTTCTTTTGACTTTGTTTATGATATTTTTTACAGTGCAGCTATTTTAGACTAATATGTAGTTAAACCAATCTAACATTTTTTTACATTGTGTGTTTTACGTTTGAGATACTGCTTTAAAAGGCATTCTCCATTCCAACTCATAAAAAAATACTTCCATGCTTTTCTCCTGTACTTTCATGACTTAATTTTTAAGTATTGGATCCATTTAGAATTTCTTTTGTTGCAAAGAGTGAAATTCGTATCCAGAGTTATTTTTTCCAAATAACCAGCCTGTTGGTTTAAAGTCATTCACTCATTGATTCATCAAATAAACCATCTTTCCTACTATTTATTTTGAAGCTCCCTTTTTCAGGACTACTTACATATTTTGACCAATTTCTAGATACTCTCCTTTGCTCCACTGATAAGTTCCTTCACTAGTATCAATGGCATTAATTAGCATAGCTTTATATGTTTTAAATATCTGTTAGGGCAAGTTTTCCCCCACTCTATTACCTATTAGTGCTATTTTTTATAGTTTAGCTAGACTCATGTGCTATATTTTAACTAGTAACTTTAGAATCAGCCTATCTAGTTTTAAAAAATAGGTAATAACCCGGGCGTGGTGGTGTACACCTTCCTTCCTTCCTTCAAGTAGTCTGAGCTACTTGGGAGGCTGAAGAAGGAGGATCACTTGAGCCCAGGAGTTTAAGGCCAACCTGGGCAACATAGTGAGACTTCATCTCTAAAATACACACACACACACACACACACACACACACACACACGCACATCATTCTATCCAACAGACATTTGATAAATATTAGAAACAGAGTTTTGGGTTATATTCCCTGACAAGTACATGTTTTCTTTTAGACATCTGCTTATAAAAACTGTGGACCTTAAAGAGTTATCAGTCTCGAATAAAATGTATCCTAGTTACTTACCACCTTTGTACGTTTCCTGAACATGTATTATATAAAGTGCACTTTGCCAAGTACTACTTACATACATTAACTCATTTAATAATTGTGAAAGATAGGTATTTTTCCATTTCATAGATGAGAAATTAATTGCTATAGACTAGATATTTGTGTCTCTCCCAAAATTCATATGTTGAAACCTAATCCCCGGTGTGGTGGTATTTGGAGGTGCGCCCTTTGGGAAGTGATGAGGTCATGAGGGTGAAGACTTTATGAATGTAATTGGTGTCCCTATAAAAGAGAAAGAGGACCTAGAGCACTCTCTCACCCCTTCTGCTATGTGAGGCACAGCAAGAAGACAGCCATCTATGAACCAGGAAGTGGGCCCTCATTAGATGCCGAATTTCCTGGCATCTTGACCTTAGACTTCCTAGCCTCTAAAACTGTGAGAAATAGGCCGGGCATGGTGGCTCACACCTGGGCAACATGAAGAAACCCTGTCTCTACAAAAACATTAAAAATTAGCGAGGAGTAGTAGCATGCACCTGTAGTCCCAGCTACTTGGGAGGCTGAGGTGGGAGGATCACTTGAACCCAGGAGGTTGATTTCACAGTGAGCCATGATCATGCCACTGCACTCCAGCCTGGGTGGCAGGGCAAGACTCTGTCTCAAAAAATAAAAAATAAAACGCTGCATCAGTTAGATATTGTAGAGAAATGGCCACTCCAGGGCAACCAGATGACCTTGTATGTATTTACCTAGGCCGTGAAGGAAAAGAACTAAACCACAGCCAATCTGAGTCTTGGCTTGGCAAGGAAGAACACTTTGTGACCCTCACAGAGAATAAGAGCATGAGGGGCTTGTGAGGGTCTGCTCCAATTCTATCTTCTAATTACTTCCCTATCTCCCCTGAGGTTCTCATTGCCTCCTGGATTCTGATGATGTTGAAGTATTTCTGCTTCGCCCTTTCACCTCAGAATAGAGCTGCAGAATATAAAACCACTTGACTGCAGTTTAGAATTGGCTTCTTTTTCAGTGGGATATCCCATACATCTCTGGTCCCTTTTGTTTTGGTGTTGTCTTTTTTTTTTTGGCGTGTGGGACAAGGACCATGGAGGAGCTTTCACCCTTTCCCTGTCTATGTGAGTAATAAACTGTCTGAATATAGAAGTAGTACATTGTATCCTATGACCAAATCATTCAGCTCTTGGCCTTGCCTTCTCTTGTATATGCTTGACAGGTATCTACAAAGAAAAAAAGCAAAAGTTGATCCCTGCTTCATACCATACATAGAATCAATTTGTGATGAATTATAAGCCTCAATGACAAACATAAAATAATAGAATTTCTAATTTCTTAAGACTTCTTCTTTGACCTATTTGTTATTTAGCATTGTTTAATATTTTGGAATTTTTTTGTTATTGATTTCTGGTTTAATTCCATTGTGGTCTGATATATTTTGTATCATTTCTATTCTTTTATATAGCATATACTTTGTATCATTTCTAATTATATACTTTATATCATTTCTATTCTCTTAAGTTTAATATAAGTATATATTATATATTTTGTATATATTATATACTTTGTATATAATATATAATATACTTTGCATCATTTCTATTCTTTTAAGTTTATTCAAGTATGATTTAAGGTCCAGAATATGGCTTGTCTTGCAAATATTCCATGTTAGCTTAAGAAGAATGTGTATTTTGCTGTTGTTAGATGAAGTACTGTATAAATGTCAATATTAGATCAAGTTGACTGATGACACTGTTCAACTCAACTGTATCCTTACTGATTTTTTGTCTGTGTGAATGATCAGTTACTGAAGGAGAGGTACTGAGGTCTCCAAGCAGAAGAGTGGAGAGGAAGTGCTCTATAGCCCTATGATTACGTCTTTCAAGGAGCCTGTATCCCCGGGCTATAAGCTCTTTTTTCCCTTAGGTGATACAGAAAGACTAGAGGAGGCTGGAGGTGGGAAATTTCCCTTACCTCACGTCCGATAAGGCTCTGGGAGTCTTTTCTGTTGCTGAGTAGGCCTCTGTTATGGAGAACACTCTGGATGTCTTTCAGCTTGGTTGCTTTTCCCTTCTGCCTGCCGGAAACATGAATAATTTGCTTGACTTTTTACTGTAAGAATCTGGTGGAATTCCTGGAGGTAAAACTCATAAAAGGAGACTTCCTAAGACTGCAATTCTCAGAAGTTTCTCACTTCCAAGCTAGTTCAGACAATTAATCAAAGTTACTACTTATGCATTCTTACCAGTTGAATGACTCCAGCAGTTTTTAATTTCAGCAAGCTGATCCCAGCTATGATTTTCTGTATTAAGCTGTCACTCCAGATTTTGGGGTGCTGGTTTGTCCTGTGACCTCAATTATCTGACAGAAAAATAAGAAAAGTAACTGATTTTCAGTTTGTTCAATTTTTATCCTTGTTGTAAGGACAGGAATAATGACTTCCAAGCTCCTTACATGTTGGAGCTGAAACAACAAATTTTTTTTTTTTTTTTTCTTGGAGACGGAGTCTCGCACCGTCCCCCGGGCTGGAGTGCAGTGGCACGATCTCGGTTCACTGCAAGCTCCGCCTCCCGGGTTCCCGCCATTCTCCTGCCTCAGCCTCTTCAGTAGCTGGGACTACAGGCGCCCACCACCACGCCCGGCTAATTTTTTGCATTTTTACTAGAGACAGGGTTTCACTGTGTTAGCCAGGATGGTCTCCATCTCCTGACTTCATGATCCGCCCACCTCGGCCTCCCAAAGTGCTGGGATTACAGGCGTGAGCCACCACGTCCGGCCTGAAACAACAAATTCTAACAGTAGAGCTTCTAAGTCAAGAAGATAACATTGCAAAGAGATCCCATGTCCTTGGATAGGCAAAGATTTCTTAAACTGGACAAAAAGCACTAACCAGAAAGGGAAATATTGATGAGTCACGATTTTGTTAAAATTTAAAACTTTTGTTTCTCAAAAGAACCATCAGAAGAGTGAAAAGTCACAAGCCACAGAATGGAAGCATACACAGTCATGCATCACATAATGATGTTTTGGTCAATAACAGGCCACGTGTACAACTCTGGTTCCATTAGATGATAAGACCATATTTTCACTGTACTTTTTCTATGTTGCTATGTTTGGTACAAAAATACTTGCCATTGTGTTGCAATTGCCTGAAGTATTCAGTAGTGTAACATGCTGTACAGGATTGCAGCCTAGGAGAATAGGCTATACCGTATAGCCTAGGTGTGTAGTAGGCTACACCATCTAGGTTGACGTATGTATATACACTCAGTGACGTTCATGCAACGATGAAATTTCCTAACAGAGGCATTTCTCAGAATGTATCCCCATTGTTAGTCAACACAAGTCTGTATTTATGATACATATATCTGACAAGGACCTCATAGCCACTCCCATAAATAAGAACAAGACAAATCAAAAACATAGCCAAAAGATTTGTACAAGCACTTCATAAAAGAGGCTATCCAAATGACCAATAAGCATATGAAAGCCAGGCATGATGGTTCACGCCTATAATCCCAACACTTTGAAAAACCAAGGAGAAAGGATAGTTTGAGGAGCTTTGAGACAAGCCTGGGCAACATAGGGAGACAAGGAGTTTTGAGACAAGCCTGGGCAACATAAGGAGACCTCCGTCTCTACAAAAAAAAAAAAAATTTTTTTTTTTTTTTTGAGATAGAGTCTCGCTCTGTCTCCCAGGCTAGAATGTAGTGGCGCAATCTCAGCTCACTGCAATCTCCATCTCCTGGGTTCAAGCAATTCTTATTTTCAGTTCGGCAATTCTCCTGCCTCAGCCTCCCGAGTAGCTGGGATTACAGGCATGTGCCACCACACCCAGTTAATTTTTGTATTTTTAATAGAGACGGAGTTTCATCATGTTGGCCAGGCTGGTCTCAAACTCCTGACCTCAGGTGATCCACCCACTGCAGCCTCCCAAAGTGCTGGGATTACAGGTGTGAGCCACTGTGCCAGCCAATAAAATGTATTTTAATCAACCAGTCATGGTGGTGTGGCCTGTAGTCCCAGTTACTCAGGAGGCTGAGGCTGGAGGATCCCTTAAGCCTGGAGGTTGAGGCTGCAGTAAGCTATGATCACACCACTACACTCCAGCCTGGGTGACAGAGTGAGACTCTGTCTCTAAAAAATAAAATAAAATAAGCATATAAAAAGATACTTAATATCATTACTCATCAGAGAAATGTGAAATAAAACTTCTATGAGATACCACTACACACTCACTAGAATGGCTGGTTTTTAAAAAACTAACAATACCAAATACTGGAGAAGATATGGAGCAATGCAAGAACTTTTACATATTGCTAGTAGGAGTGTAAATGGGTACAACCATTTTGGAAAACTGTTTGGCAGTATCTACTAAAGCAGAGCATTCAAATACCCTATTTTCCATCAATTTAACTCTTGCAATTCATTGATATGTGTGCACCAAAAGACACGTACAAGGAAGTTAATAGCAGCATTACTCACAATAGCCAAAAACTGGAAGCAACTTAGATGTTCTTTTTTTTTTTTTTTTTTGAGACGGAGTCTTGCTTTGTTGCCCAGGCTGGAGTGCAGTGGCACAATCTCGGATCATGGCTCACTGTAAGCTCTGCCTCCCGGGTTCATGCCATTCTCCTTGAGTAGCTGGGGTTACAAGTGCGCA
>NW_012119265.1:9034392-9036731 GCF_000951035.1 Colobus angolensis palliatus
CCGGGAGGCGGAGCTTGCAGTGAGCTGAGATCCGGCCACTGCACTCCAGTCCGGGGCGACAGAGCGAGACTCCGCCTCAAAAAAAAAAAAAGAATGTTTATTTTCTTAAAATCCTATAAAACACGACATCTTCACCAGGAAAAAAATGAAAAATGTTGTACAATGACTAAAAATACATACAGCAAAATCTAAGTACTCCAATGACATTCATTTTTATTTCTCAGCTTTCATAAAGGTCTGCTTATTGTTCTTAAAAACAAACAAAAAACCACACCTTTATTAGTATCACGTAGAAAAATCCTCAGAGGAAAGCATTTGAACTGATTCCTCAAAAATTATATTTAGAATTGTTTAATAGAAACATTGTAAATGGGTCAAGATTCTGTGAGGAAAGGACATTGAATACACTTATATTCTCACCTTTTAAAAAACTGGATGACTTTTAAGTTACAAAATAATTCTTTAAAAATGTTTTTTTAATATTATTTTCAATAATTTGTGTGTGTGTGTGTGTGTGTGTGTGTGTGTGTGTGTGATGGAGTCTTGCTCTGTCACCCAGGCTGGAGTGCAGTGACACAATCTCAGCTCACCACAACCTCTGCCTTCTGGTTTCACGCAATTCTCCTGCCTCAGCCTCCCGAGTAGCTGGGACCACAGGCACCCACCACCACATCCAGCTAATTTTTTGCATTTTTAGTAGAGATGGAGTTTCACTGTGCTAGACGGGATGGTCTCGATCTCCTGACCTCGTGATCGGCCTGCCTCAGCCTCCCAAAGTGCTGGGATTACAGGCGTGAGCCGCCGCGCCCGGCCTTATATGTTCTTTAATAGTATAAAAGATAAATAAATTGCAGTCTATTCAATGGACTAATAAAATATAGTAAAGAAGAAAGACAAACTGCAGTTACACATGCAAAGAAACTTGATGAATTCCACAGATGTAAGGATGATTACAACAGAGTGCCTACTGTATGACTGCATTTCTATAAAGAACAAAACTATCAAAAGTTAGCCTATGGTGACAGAAGTCAAAATAGTGTCTGCCCTTTGTAAGGATGAGTAATGACTGGAAGGGAACAAAAAGTGGCTTGTAGGGTGCTGGTAGTGTATCAATTATATTTTGATCTAGGTAGTCATTAGTGGGATATGTTCACTTTGTAAAAATTTATCAAACTGTCTCACTATTGGTGCAATTCCCTGTATATATGTTATTCTTCAATAAAAAATGTTTACTCTACTCCCACCCCCACTGTCATCCCCAAAAGCATTTTTTAGGACTTCATAATTCAAAACTACGTACTAACTGTATTTGTAGAGCTAAATGTTCACAGAATCTGGTAATTTATGGTCTTTTATGAGGTCTCCTTTCACCCCTGCCCCTTGACTATTGAAAGCCTTAACAAAGTGGCAAGTCTTACTAAAACAATTCCCATGTTCTTCATATTCCTAAGGCTCCTCTGACATGAGTCCAAAAATCCAAATCACAGCTGGAGATTTTCTCATAAGCCCCATATGAGCACCTTTTGTCTTAAGTATGCTTTTTCTGTACGTGCAATCGAGCGTTTTCCTACAGGAGCCATTCTGGCTGCTCTTCCCCTGCTGATGTTTCATCTTTGTCATTTTGAACTGTTCCTATCACTTTTTTAAAGTGATATCAAGAAAATATGCAATATCAAGAAAATGAATGTGATCTCAAAGCCATGGAGAGACAGGCTCAGTATCACATTGTCCTGAGGCAAACAGCAGCTGCAAGGGTCAAGTAGTTTTTTGGTTTCATTTCCCAACTCAAAAGGAAATGCTAAAATTCACCATTTTGTTTTTATTTTGCTAAACCCAGAGTCAGATGGCCCCAACAAACCAAGACCGACATTGTACCGAGCGTATACCTTACCCCTGAGATCCCCAGGGTCCTAGCTGCATTACCTCTAGGGTAGTTCAGTACTATCTAGGCCTACTGTCATCTGATTTTTCAGTTCAGCAAATGTCTTAGATTAGAAAGTTAAAATTTTAAGTTATGGCCAATCCACACTTTAAAGCAATCATATCCATAAATAATCCATGTAAGTGTTTATGCAGTCATCCTGTTCCCACTTCCTTCTTTCTAAGTGTTTTGTATTTACAGGAGTACTTCCAACTCTGCATTTTTATTCATATATATAATTTCAGACTTCTTTCAAACCTACTGCTATTATATAAGTGAGTTCTGCCTCCACTTACTGATTCATGGTCTTCATTTTAAGAATGTTTTATTTTCTTGCCGGGCGCGGTGGCTCAAGCCTGTAATCCCAGCACTTTGGGAGGCCGAGACGGGCGGATCACGAGGTCAGGAGATCGAGACC
>NW_012119265.1:9037819-9049847 GCF_000951035.1 Colobus angolensis palliatus
TAGTGGTGTGATCTCGGCTCACTGCAACCTCCGCCTCCCAGGTTCAAGCAATTCTCCTGCCTCAGCCTCTGGAGTAACTGGGATTACAGGCACCTCCACCATGCCCAGCTAATTTTTTTTATTTTTAGTAGAGCATTTCACCATGTTGGCCAGGCTGGTCTCGAACTCCTGACCTTGTGATTCGCCTGCCTCAGCCTCCCAAAGTGCTGGGATTACAGGCGTGAGCCACCGCTCCCAGCCTTGATCTATAATTTCTAACAACAACAAAATCATGCCTTGAAATTTAAATATTAAAACCAAAACCGAGGCTACACTCAATAAATTTGTTTTTGCACTCATAGTCAAAATTCTTCTTTCAAAAAGGATATTTACAGGAATTGGGTGGTTTCTTACTTTTTAATAAAATCAGAATTTAAAAATTAACTCTGAAACAGAAATTTTAAAAACATTTTTTAGAATTATATAGCCAGTTTTAATTAGATAATTCTTGGTACTGACATAATCAGATATTATCATATAATACAGTAGACTACAGTAGAGATCCTAACAAAGCTGACATAAGCTATTTTGGAGAAGATCAAAATTCAAAGTTTGTGTCTTAGTCTGCTGAGGCAGCCATAACAAAATACCATAGATGGGGTGGCTTAAATAACAGAAATTTATTTCTTCAGTTTTGGTTGCTGGGAATTCCAAAATCAAGGGGCCAGCAAGGTAAGTTTCATTCTGAGGCTTCTTCTCTTGGCTTATAGGCAACCACCATCTTGCTGTGTTCTCACATAACCTCTTCATTGTGTGTATGCCGAGAGAGTAAACTTTGGTCTCTCTTCTTATAAGGATACTAATCCCATGATGGGGGCTCTACCACCGTGACCTCATCTACACCTAACTACCTCTCAAAAGTCCCATTTTCAAATATCATCACATTATGGGGACAGCATGCTGGGAGGAAGGGCACAATTCAGTCCATAGCAATCTATTTCATTTGAAAATATTTGTACTAATGTATTAAAATAAACCTTAATAAAAACAATTTTTAAAATATACATACATTAAATGTAAGCCTGCTAGAAACAAGTTATCATTAGTAAAATATTTAATTCTTCAATCAAATATTTATGTTCGATAAGTACTTTATCATATTATTTAATTTAGAGCTGGAAAGGTTCTTAAACATTATTAAGTCTGCTTTATCAAATAAGGACATATACCTCCAAGAATGCAAATAACTTGCTCAGGGTCACATATATATAAAAGCTTTGGTAGAATCAAGATTAGACCTCAGATCACCTGTCCCTAAACCAGGGCTCTTTCCATGAAGCCACATTACATAACACACGCTCTTTTGTTTTTAATTTTTTTCAAAGTTAAATATGCATATGACTTAAAGAGTCATGCAGTTTTACAAGGTTTATTTCAACAAACTGGAGCCCTCTTTCCCACTTTCATTTTCCATTCACTACAAATTTCTCTTAACACTTTTTCCAATGTTTGTGGAATTTACCTCCTTGTTACTAAATATCATGCTTATATTGCTATTGTGATTATTCTTTTGTAGGTGTAATATAGAGGCTCTCCTTTTGCAGTGCTCTATTATACACACACACACACAGGGAGAGAGAGAGAGAGAGAGAGAGAGAGAAAGAGAGATTCCACCATCTTTCTAATAAGAATACCCTGTAATTTTGCATAGATCAATATTCCATATTTTATGACTATGGAAAGACTATTGAGTACTAAGCCATGTGGTACACTGTTGCTTTTCCTTTCCTCCATAACTTTGTGTTCTGTCTGTAGTTAATGTGTCTTGCTTTTCGTTTGCTTGGATTTTTAGGTAAGTATCACTAATTCAACTATAAACTCCTCTCTTATGTAAACCTTCTCTCCATACATTCAAATGTGTAATCTATTTTACCAATATTTTTCTCCTTGAAGTAATATTCCTGAGAGCCTCTGGACTGGGCCGATTGCTTTCTGGGCCTGCTGTACGTCTGTCACCTCAGGACCTCCCGTAACCATCATCTTGGGGTTCCCTTCCCTCTCACTCATGTTGGATCCCCTGATTCCCAGATCCCATGTCTTTCTCTTTCTTGCTTTACTCCCCTCCCCTTTTGGGCACACAATCTACAGTAGATTCTTGAGAAAGGTAAATATATAGATTGTTTTGCTGAACCACTTGAGAATAAGTTTGTCACTTCTCTAAATATTTCAGCAAGTATCTTCTAAAACAAGGACAATCTTCACACAAAACTATAATATAAATATCAAACCCAAGAAATCAGTATTATTTAATGTACACACCATAATCACATTTCCCCAGTTGCCCAAATAGTGCCCTTCCAGCTGTTTCTTTTTTAATCTGGGACCCAGTCAAAGATCATGTATTGCATTTAGTTATTAGGCCTTATTAATCTCATTTCCTTTAATCAAAACTGTTTCTCCACCTTTTTTATTCACATGACAATGACATTTTTAAAGAACTTTCGTCTGTAATGAATATGTTCTAAATTTGCCTGGTGATGGTTGCACGTATGAAGAACATACCAAAAACCAATCATACAATTTAAATGGGTGAGTATGTGCAAAATGTCTCTAAATTTGTATTTGTCTGATTGTTTCCTTACGGTTAGAATTAGGATCTGATTCTTAAACAAATTTGCAACCAGTCCTCCTGTTTTAAGGCCTCGTCTTTACCTGTTCTCTCAGAGAAAATGATCTCCTCTCATCCTGGAGTCTTTGGGGAACTTTCAGGTACAACTCAAGGTCTTTTTTGCTTTTTCTCACTGCTAGGTCAGAATCCTGCTTTCTATAGTTTGCCCAGGTCAGTCTCTATCCCAAGTTAGCCCATCTGATTTTGTTGCTTTTGGTACCTCTTGTCTGGAAGAGCTCGTGTCTTTTATTAAAGCCTTTATTATTGTTTTATTGGAATTCCAGGAGGGAGCAGATGTAAAATGTATGTGTTCAATCTGGAACCATATTCAACTGGAAGTCCTATTCATTTACTTTTGAAATTGAAAGTTTATATAATCACTGTAAATGTAATACTTGCTTTTTGGAGAACATTTAGAAAAAAATAATAAAGTTGGAAAGGGAAGGGCTCATTTATAGTCCCACTTCCTAATACAGTCACTATTCGTATTTTCTTTTTTTACTTCTTCTACTTCTTTTTCTTTTGCTACAAGCTATTGTATTTTCCCATCAGTATGGGGGTATATACACACACATATATAGGTATATATACATATATACACACATATATATTTTATATATATAATAGATAGATGCTGGTAGATGCTCTACATATTCTTTGGTGAAGTGCCTACTCAGGTCTTTTGCCTTTTTTTTTTTTTTTTTTGAGCCGGGTCTCACTCTGTGGCCCACACTGGAATGCAGTGGTGTGAGCTTGACTCACTGCAAACTCTGCCTCCAGGGTCCAAGCGATTCTTCTGACTCAGCCTCTCGAATAGCTGGGATTACAGGCACCCACCACCATGCCCAGCTAATTTTTGTATCTTTAGTAGAGACGGGGTTTCACCATGTTAGTCAGGCTGGTCTCCAACTCCTGACCTCAGATGATCCACCCGCCTCAGCCCCCCAAAGTGTTTGAATTACAGGCGTGAGCCACCACACCCGGCCATCTTTTGCCTATTTTCTAATCAGGTTGTTTCTTATTCTTGAGTTGTAAAAGTTCTTTGTACATTTTAGATAACAGTCTTAACCAAAAGGTTTTTTGCATGTATTTTTCCCAGTCTGTGACTTATCTTCTCATTCTCTTGACAGTGTCTTTCACAGGGCATTTATGTTGCTGCTTTTTAAAACTAAAATCATACAATATACAACAAACATTACTCATGCTATTATAAAGATCTTGTGATTTTTTTATTGTGATGAAATATATAACATTCTAGCTTTTTTAAAGTGTACGATTCAGTGACCTTAAGTACATTCACTTTGTTGTGCAACCATCGCCACTAACCATCTCCAGAACTTTTTCATCATTCCAAATTAAAACTCTCTACCAATTAAATAATAACTGACCATTACCGGCTCCCTCAGTGCCTAGCAACTATCATTCTATTTTCTTTCTCTGTACATTTCATTACTTTAGGTACCTCATAGATATTTGTCCTTTTGTGAATGCTTTTGCAATTTAACATTACAATATTACTCAATGATATACTAAATAGACCATGGTTTATTTACCCATTTCTCACTGTTGAACATGTTAATTGTGGTTCCAATTTTTTGCTATTATATTTGATCCAATTTTTTGCTGTTATATTTGAAAATATTTATGCATTATATGTTTTAAGTAACAATATGCCATTATAACAGATTCCTAGAGGGGAATTACTGAAAACAGGCTAAGAGTATTTTTAAAAATCTTGATACAGTTTTGCAACTTACCTTGCAAAAAAATCTTAAGAATTTATGGATCCACAAGTGACATAGAACAAGTGCCTATTTCACCACATTCTCAACAGTATTATAACTCAAGTCTGTGCTAACTTGATCAGCAAAAAAAAAACAAAAAAGTACCTGCTAGTTATGATATGCCTATGACACTTGTGAGACTGACCTGTTTCCCAGTTTTATTAGTTGATCTCTCTCTTTTGTGAAATTTTGCGCATATCCTTACTCCATTGATCTAATGTATTCTTAATGGTTTTCTTATAACTTTATGTAAAGCTCTTCATATAACAAAAGTAGCCATCTTTTGTCTATCATGTTTTCTGTAAATACTTTCTCACCATGTTTGCTTTTAAATCTTTGTTTCTTTTTTAACATAGAGTTGTTTCCAGGAATTCTTAAAAATAGAATACACTTAGGAGAAAAAAGGATGGCCATGGTGAACTTTAGAATTCTCTTTCAGGAATGTGATTTCATAGGACATTAATTATTCATCGCTAAGAGAGTCAAATTTCCCAAGATGAAGTTTTCTACAGCTAAGCCAATACTTTTGCATAACATTTAAAAGCAAATTGACAATTAACCTTGGATAATAGAGCAATGATGTAAGATGACCCTTGTAATAAACACTGTTTAGAAGTCAGGTTGCCTCATTCAGCACCAGCTGGAACTACTCTGTAGAATAAAATGTGCATTACTCTCTGCTGTTTTCAATGCCAAGTGCAACTAAGGTCATTACTAATTTGTAGCACAGATTTCAGAACAACTAACAGACCATAACCAAGGTGTACAATTCCTATGTTGCCAACAAAGCCCAAACAGGTTGAGTTGTCGCTGATTTCCACATATGGAGCCTTACTTTTTCTGTACCTATATTTTGAAAATAAGCATCTTTCCTGGGTAGACCACATAACAGGATTTAGGAGAAAAATAAAAGAGACCTTAAAGTAAAAAAAAACAAAAATTATTACAACCTTGAGCAAGCTACAGAGAGTCCTAGGACATTTGCTTATGCACCTGGGCACTTATGAAAACTAGAGGAAAAGAAAAGATGCATTTGTTGTGACAGTAACACTCCACTTTGCTTTGCAAGAGGAGAGAGTCCTACCATGGTTTCTCTGCCCACACCTGACATTCAAGGGCATTTTGCAAAGGAAATCAGTGAGGATGAAAATCCAAGTCACTTGATGGCTATGTGATTCAAAAGGCAAAACTGGTCTCGTCTTCCTCTTATACCCAAATTGGAGAAAAGTTGTAACTGTGAGTTTACAGAAGACAAGATGAATGGTACTGTCACAATCATAGTCCCCACAGTTTCTGAGATCTAAGACAGTGAACCAAGTCCAAGCCAGATTTAGTACATTCCCACATGCCCGGGGCTTGTAAAGGTGCAAACCTGAAAGGATTTCACTTCTATGCCAAACAAGCAATAGGAAAAGTTTTACGGATTTTATTTTTGTAACAATAGTAGAATTTTTGCTTGCAGTTCATAATTTATAAAACAGCCTTCACATTAACAAATTATCTTATTAATTCATTTAAACAGTGCCACCACACTAGGAGCTGGGTACCTCTATATGTATGCCCCATGTATCAAAAGGTACCTTAAATGTTGTAACTTCTCAATAAATGCTTTTTGAATAGCTGTGTATTTAGGTGAACTTCTCTCTTCAAATTGGCCATATGAATAGGTGAGCCATCACACCTCAAATGTAAGGAAGTAGCAGTGATTTGTTATTTGACAATTCACCCATGTGTGTGCACACGTGTGCATGCACACACACACACTAAGTAGCATGATACATTAGGTGGAGAGGATTAATTATATTTTATTAAATAAGTCACATTAGTTACTATGCCTTTTCCTTACTCAAATCCAACCAATCTGCTTTTTAACCCTATAACAAGGTCTTCTGAAATATATATTTTTTAACTAGGCAGGTATAAGAGTATCTGGTCCATTAATTATTCCTTGATTGGCTAGGTTGTAATGTGGAAAGCTGACAGTTTTGGAAGTTCATCAGTACAACATAGTGCTTCATTAAGGCTTGCCATTGTGATACAAGTGGAGTCCAAGGGGTAGGGCTGGACAGTCTCCTGTAGTCCTATCCTGCTCTACAAGCCATAATTCTAAGAGCATGAAATTGAAAACTTGGAAGTTTAAAATGACGTCACTGGCAAAATGTGACTAAGAGAGGATCTCAAAGATTACTTTGAGAAAAATCAAGAAATCTTATACCAAAATGTGGGCAAAATAATATTAAGAGACAATGGTGCCTGAATACAAAATAATAACATCAGATAATACATGGTATCCACTACAAGACAAACTAATGAGAAGATCTTAGATATTTGGAATTGAGAAAGTGAGACCATCGGCAAAAAATATTTGATGTACGCCAGGCGTGGTGGCTCACACCTGTAATCCCAGCACTTTGGGAGGCTGAGGCGGGCAGATCACCTAAGGTCAGAGTTTGAGACCAGCCTGGCCAACATGGTGAAACCCTGTCTCTACTAAAAATACAAAATTAGCTGGGCGTGGTAGCACATGCCTCTAATCCCAGCTACTCTGGAGGCTGAGGCAGGAGAATTGCTTGAACCCGGGAGGTGGAGGTTGCAGTGAGCCGAGATCATGCCATTGCACTCCAACCTGGGCAACAAGAGCAAAAACTCCATCTCAAAAAAAAATTTTTTTGATGTTATAATTCATTTTGCTCACTATTTCTCCCATGGCACTTCTTTAATTCTTCCATTATACTGCAATTTCTTTTTTTTTTCTTTTTTCTTTTGGTCCATTGAGGCATTTTTCTTATAAGCATGTATTACATCCCTAGAAAAAGAATCCCAGAATTTTCCCTCCTGTGTGTTTTTGTCTTGCTTCTTCATGGTCCATGATGCCAACTGAGGTGGTCAGCGCAATAAAACCAAACTGGTGAGACATGAGCATATTATTCTACCATCTTTCTTGGTCTTTGGGTTGCACATCAAATCTGGGGCTGATCACTCCACACTTGTTTAACCTGCCTATGAGGTTCACAACAATTTTCCCAGCTCTGTGATCATCAATGATTTCAAATTTGCCAGTGTAATCATGTTTCATCACAGTTAGAAACTGGATAATGACTCTGGAGCACAGTCTGATAAGAACTTAGTGTTTGTCTCTCTTTTTGACATTGTTGATGCTCTTGAGAGCATCAGCCAGGACGTTCATGTGCACAATTATGGCAGCAAGGAAAGAAATCGTGTATACTAGAATATTTATGGGATTGCCTCTCCCACTAGAGCTTTGGCTTCTGGCGTGTAACCATTCATCATTCATCATGTAGTCTCAGGAATGGGAACTTTGAAGATGATTTGTTTTAGTTTCTTGAAGGAATAAGTAGACAAACTCATTTTACTTTTTATTTGCTGGTCTTTCTTCTACACCCTTCTTTATCCTTTATCTGTCTGTCTTTCTTTCTCCCATGTTAGGATAGAAATAAAAACACCTATGTTCTAGCCCTGGTTCTGACATTTACTAACTCTGTCGCTCTTGTTCCTATCAAAAAACGGGAATAGTAGCACCTGTCATTCCCTAACTCTTTGACAGAAATGTCATATAAATTCTGGTGAAATTGTACACGTGAAATCATGCCAAAGGCTTCAGGAAAAACAGTTAGATAAATCAGAGGTAGTGTTTTGATAATTTGTATTGACTATCATATACTGCTCTGCAAAACTAAGAAAACATTAGGAAAAGCTAGAAGTGAATAGGTAGGTGTAGCAAGGGAACAGTGGTGAACTCTCAAAATGTCATCAAAGGAGCAGTTAATGCACCATCAAATTATCTTTTCCCAGTTAAAAATACAGTGTTATTAAAATGGTTCTCTGGGAGGCTAAGCAAAACTAAGCCAAAAATGGACAATTAACCACAGGACACATCTGAGTTTCTGAAAGGCTCCGAAGCAGTTGTACCCCTTTACGAGACCAAGTCATTTTCAGAAGCAACATTTTAGACTTTCTTAAAAATGGGATGAGAAGTTACATCCTCATTACCACCATCACTCGCTACCTCCCACTCCAGCTTACCTCATTCTGCTTTATACCTAAAACAACTTGGGATCTGACACTTAGATAATTTTAACAGTTCTCTTAGTGGCTTTCTCTAATGGGATAGAAGGGGCATGCCTGGTTAGGTGTTGCTAGAGTGCAATTCAGAGCAAACTCCTTCAACAGAAAGTCTATCTAACTAGTAACTGGCAGATTCACATCACAAAAAATAAACTGCAATAATAGGGAAAAGTAAAGGCAGACTTGGCTCAAAAGGGTCTCAGCTACTGCCAGAATTCCCCACATCTGCAGTAAAAGATAAAAAGCAGGAGAAAGGTAACTGCTTTCCTATAAAAATGAACTTGCTCATTTGTGAAACAAATAAAACACAGCTTTATATTGCTTTATATGAGTCCTTGCTTCTCATAGGTATTATAGCTGTGAAATACTTCCATGTGCTGTAGCAGCAACACAATTACATGGAAACATCTAAAGGTAAACTGCCTTTTTTCTATCAAACTAGTAGACTTACACTGTTCTCTCATCTGTGCTCCAGACTTTGACATGAACTGCATTGTTGACATCACTTCTTGTATGTCTCAAAGACACCTTAACTCAAACTCAACATGCCTCAAAACAAATCACCATGTCTTTCACTCCTCAAGACTTAGTCGTCTCCCAGGAATCCTATATACATCCTATATATATGTGTGTGTGTGTATATGTGTGTGCATGTATATATATATATTCACACACACACACACACACGTGTTAGAAACCAGTCATTCCTCTGCCCTTGCTGCCTTTGCTACAGGCATGCTCCCTTCCTCCTCAAGTCCTTGGAATGCAGCTAGGATTCAAACCACATTTGTCTGACTCCTAAATCAAGGCGCTTTCCACCATTTCACCTTGTCCCCCAGGAAGTGTTTCTCCATGTAAATGTCCACATTATAATGTGCAAACATACTTAAGACTCAGCAGTTTAGAAAAAGCTGAAAATATGCTCTATTCTCTTCTGATTTTTTATGAAAAATTTCAAACACTCACAAAAATCAAGAGAATAGAAAATGAACCCCCATATATACCTCATTCACACCTCAAAATTATCAAGATTTTCCTGTTGTATCATCTGTTGCTTTTTCTTTTGTTTTTCTTTGCTAAAGCACTTTAAATCAAATCATAGACAACATATCGTTTTACTTCTAGAGGCTTCATTATGTAGAGTTTCCATGATCCCCATGTGTCATGGAAGGGACGTGGTGGGAAGTAATGTAATTAGGGCAGTTACCTTCATGCTGTTCTCACGATAGGGAGGGAGTTCTCATGAGATCTGATGGTTTTATAAGGGGCTTTCCCCCCTTTTGCTCAGCACTTGTCCTTGCTGCCACCATGTGAAGGAGGACATATTTGCTTCCCCTTCTGCCATGATTATAAGTTTCTCGAGGCCTCCCCCAGTCATGCTGAACTGTGAGTCAATTAAATCTCTTTTCTTCATAAATTATCCAGTCTTGGGATGTGTTTATTAGCAGCATGAGAACGGACTAATACAGTAAATTGGTACTGGGTACTGGGGTGCTGCTCTAAAGATACAAAAAAATGTGGAAGCGACCTTGGAACTGGGTAACAGCAGAGGTTGGAGCAGTTTGGAGGGCTCAGAGGAAGACAGAAAATGTGGAAATGTTTGGAACTTCCTAGAGAATTGGAGGGCTCAGAAGAAGGCAGGAAGATGTGGGAAAGTTGGAAACTTCCTAGAGACTTGTGAATGGCTTGACCAAAATGCTGATAGTGATATGGACAATCAAGTCCAGGCTGAGGTGGTCTCAGATGTAAATGAGGAACTTGTTGGGAACTGGAGTAAAGGCCACTCTTGCAATGCAAAGAGACTAGTGGCATTTTGACCCTGCTCCAGAGATCTGTGGAACTTTGAACTTGAAAGAGATGAGTTAAGGTATCTGGCAGAAGAGACTTCTAAGTGGCAAAGGGTTCAAGAGGAAGCAGAGCATAGGAGTTTGGAGAACTGCAGCCTGATGATATGATGAAAAAGAAAACCCATTTCTGGAGAGAAATTCAAGCTGGTTGCAGAAAATTGCATAAGTCATGAGGAGCCAAATGTTAATCACCAAGACGATGAGGAAAATGTCTCTCCAGGGCATGTCAGAGACCTTCACAGCAGCCCCTCCCATCACAGGCCTGGAGGCTTAGGAGGGATAAATAGTTTTGTGGGCAGGCCAGGGCCTCCCTGCTCTATGCAGCCTCAAGACACGGTGTCCTGTGACCCAGTTACCTCAGCTCCAGCTGTGACTATAAGGGGCCAACGTACAACTCAGGCAACCCATACAGCTCAGGCCATTGCCTCAGAGGGTATAAGACCCAAGCCTTGGTGGCTTACATGTGGGTGTTGAACCCATGGGTGCACAGAAGTCAAGAATTGAGGTTTGGGAACCTCTGTCTACATTTCAGAAGATGTATGGAAATGCCTGGATGTCTAGGCAGAAGTTTGCTGTGGGGGTGGAATCTTCATGGAAAACTTCTGCTGGGGCAGTGTGGAAAGGAAATGTGAGGTTGGAGGCCCCACACAGAGTCCCCACTGGGGCACTGGTTGGCGAGTTGTGAGAAGAGGGCCACCATCCTCCAGACCCCAGAATGGTAGCTCCACCAACAGCTTGCACCGTGTGCCTGGAAAAACCACAGACACTCAATACCAGCCTGGGAAAGCAGCTGGGAGGGGTTACGGAGAAGCTTTACCCTGAAAGCCACATGGACAGAGCTTCCCAATGCCATGGGAGCCTACCTCTTGCTTCGTTATGTATCTCTAAACAAAAAACGGACACTTTCTTATATGGCCATGAGGCCATTATCATATTTAACAAAATGAGCAATAAGTTTTGGTATCATATAACAAGAGTTTATGAATAAATTTCCATAATTGTTTCCAAAAACTCTTTTTATAGTGTGTTTGAATTTAGTTGTTATGTCTCCTAAATCTCTTTCTCATTTTTATCCCCATGCCATTGGCTTGTTCTAGAGACCAGGTCAATTATTCTATAAGATGTCCCATATTCTGGATTTATGTTTGCTTCTTCAAAGTATCATTTAACTTGTATGTTTCTTTATTTTCTGTAAACTGGAGCTTAGTTCTAAAACCTTGATTAGATTCATGTTCTACTATTTTGGCAAGAATATTTTATAGGTAATGCTATGTACTTCAAATTGCATCTTATCAGGAAGATCACAGGCTTATCGCCCCACTTTTAATGATACTTAGTATTACTTAATTTTATCATAATTAATGAATACTCATAAATTCAATGAATAGTAGCCAAACACCTACTATGAGCCAGGGACCCTTCCAGATTCTTGGCATAAAAGAAGTAAAGAAGGCTGGGCGCAGTGGCTCACGCCTGTAATCCCAGCACTTTGGGAGGCCGAGGCAGGCGGATCACAAGGTCAGGAGATCGAGACCACGGTGAAACCCCGTCTCTACTAAAAAAAAATTAGCCGGGCGCGGTGGCGGGCACCTGTAGTCCCAGCTACTCGGGACCCTGAGGCAGGAGAAAGGCGGGAACCCCAGGAGGCAGAGCTTGCAGTGAGC
>NW_012119265.1:9049897-9064771 GCF_000951035.1 Colobus angolensis palliatus
CAGGAGGCAGAGCTTGCAGTGAGCCGAGATCGCGCCACTGCACTCCAGCCTGGGCGACAGAGCGAGACTCCGTTTCAAAAAAAAAAGAAGTAAAGAAGACAGTAAGGTCTTTATCTTCATGAAGTTTTCACATATTATCATTTTAGTAATTGTTCTACAGATGCTTTTGAATTTAACATTTATATATATAATCTTTATATATGTATGTATGTGTGTGTGTGTATCAGTCATGTGCTTCAAAACAACATATTAGTAAATGATAGAACTGTGGTACGATAATATAATCATGGAGCTGAAAAATTTCTGTTATCTAGTGACGTCTTAATGGTCCTGATTCTATGCCTCTATGCAGGCCTATGCTAGTGTGTGTGTGTGTGTGTGTGTGTGAGCTCTTAACAACAAAGTTTTAAAAGTACAAAATAAATTTTTAAAATTTTTAAACAGAAAACAAAAATAGAGAAGACTATACTTTCAGGGATCATTTCTACAGCTCATTACTTGAAAATGGAAAAAATGTATAGAATAAGGATAAGAAGAAAGAAAATATTTTTGTACATCTGTAAAATGTGCTTCTGTTTTAGGCTAAGTGTTACGAAACAGTCAACACGTTTTTAAAACTTAAAAACTTTTAACGTTTAAAACTTAAAAATTTCTAACGTTTAAAAGTCACAGTAAGCTAATTTATTATTGAAGAAAACATTTTTCAAGAAATTGGCCAGGCATGGTGGCTCATGCCTGTAATCCCAGAACTTTGGGAGGCAGAGGTGGGTGGCTTACTTGAGGTCATGAGTTCAAGACCAGCCAGACCAACATAGTGAAACCCTGTCTCTACTCAAAATTAAAAAAAAATTAGCTGGGTGTGGCGGCAGGTATCTGTAATTCCAGCTACTCAGGAGGCTGAGGCAGGAGAATCTTTTGAACCCAGGAGGCGGAGGTTGCAGTGAGCTGAGATTGTGCCATTGCACTCCAGCCAGGGCAACAGAATGAGACTCCCATCTAAAAAAAGAAAAAAAGAAAAAGAAAAAGAAAAGAAATTAAGTATAGCCTAAACAGTGTTTATAGTCTATAGTGGTGTATAGTAATGTCCTAGGCCTTCACATTCACTCACCATTCACTGACTCACCCAGAGCAACTTCCAGTCCTGCAAACTCCATTCATAAGTGCCCTCTACAGGTGTACCACTTTTTATCTTTTATACCATATTTCTACTGTACCTTTTCTATGTTTAGATAAACAAATACTTACCATTGCATTGTAATTGCCTGAATTATTCAGTACGGTAACACGCGCTACAGATTTGTAGCCTGGGAGCAATAAGCTATACCACATAGCCTAAATGTGTAGTAGGCTATTACCACTTAGGTTGGTGTAAGTATACATGTTCTATGATGTTCACACAATGACAAAATCACCTAACAATCCATTCTCAGATTGTATCCCTTGCATCCCTGTTCTTAAGTGATGCATGACAATATTCACATATTTGCATGGATTTGTGTAAACACACCCACCCACACATCCTTCATTCATTCAGATACTTATCAGATATTGACTAGCTTTGGGGGTATTGTCCAGACCATAACTCAAATTCCCTTCGGTAAGAACTGCCCTGATGGTTGGGTGTGGTAGCTCATGCCTATAACCCCAGCACTTCGGGAGGCCAAGGCGGGTAGATCATCTGAGGCCAGGAGTTCAAGACCAGCCTGGCCAACATGATGAAATCCCATCTCTATTAAAAATACAAAAAATCAGCTAGGCATGGTGGCAGGTGCCTGTAATCCCAGCTACTCAGGAGGCTGAGGCAGGAGAATCGCTTGAACCTGGGAAGGTGGAGGTTGCAGAGCCAAGATCGCGCCATTGCACTCCAGTCTGGGAAACAAGAGCAAAACTCTGTCTCAAAAAAAAAAAAAGAACTGCTCTCCCCTCATATTTACACCAAAATCTCTTGACCATAGTTGACTGGACTAGGAATGGACAGTTGATGCAAGATAGTCAATAACAGTCTCTCTCTCTCAAGACTGTGAACAGAGTGACACTTCAAGTGGGAACTGTGGCCTGGGTTCTAACAGTTTTCCAACTTCTGGTTCTTTCCTTTTGTGAAACCTACTGAATGTTCAGCTTCTCCTTGGATTTCATAATATATCTTTTTTCTTCCCTTTCCTTTTTGGTGAAGCTATTCCCAGTTATCTTCTGTTACTGGCAATGAAAAGATGTTCTTTAATTAAGATACTGACTATAACCCATTGCGTGAGAGAGTTCAGATGTCATTGTCAAATAATTTTTTTCTTTCCAGGTGAACGGACTTTCTTCATGCCTTTGGGCATGAGCCTTCTGCCCAGCCCCGTGTGTAAATGAAGTACGCTGCAGCCCATCAATCTGACTGGTGGTCACAACACTCAAAGCTATGACTACCAAAAAGCTGCCGCCATGGCTTGCCAAGGTGTTTCCCTCTTCCCTGATTATGAATTCCCGCCTCTGCAGTTATTCTTTTGATGGGATGGTAAAGATAGAAGCATTATCTTCAGATGCCGGCTATGCATTATCATATAAAGGAAGAGAGATCCTAAAAGGAGGACACCAGACCTTTCCCCTTTCCTTTCATTTGACATACCAGAATAATTTATCACTTTAGCAAGTACCATCACATTTCAACAAAATATGAGCAGTGGGGTCATGCCAATAATGATTCCTTGAGAAGGCAGAGGGCAGAAAGGGAAAAGGATGTTTTTTGATGTCAGAGTAAGATATGAAATGATCATCCATATCCAGTACAAACTCACCCTTCTCATTCACTCCAAGGCCAAACAAAAACTCGTTTTTACAGAATTAGAGTAAGATATTTGATGATTTGGACATGAAAACTAATGATTTTCTTTCTCTCTGGCCAGCTATTCTTCATCTTTCTCAAGAGGTCAAGTTTGTTACCAGCAATCACGAGAGCCCTGAGTTCTTCCACACCAACAAACACGGTGCCACTGGGAAACCTGAGACATACAGAAAGAAGGAGGTGAAAATAGGAGAGGAGGAAACAGAATTGAAAAATGAAAAGAATAAGGGAAAATGAGAAAAAGGAAAAATAGGGCTATTAAAGAACTTATATGACAATACCTGAACCAACCAATCAATATTAGCATTACCAAAAGTGAGACATCCGGATATTTTATGTCTTGGAATATGATGCATTCACACTTTGCCACCTGAATCTACTTGAATTCTCTAGCTACAACCACATCTTAGGGACAGGAAACAAAGGGATAGAAAAACAAGTAGCTGTAAAACCACACTACAAGGAAACATCAGCCAAATCCAGACATTCTGTGGGATGAATGACCTAATGTCTTCTAAGGTAGAGTTCTCTAACAAACAGACTCTGAGACAGAAAGCCATGTGCAGATTTATTGTAAAGTGATCTCAGGGAATATACCTATAAGAGGGAGAGGCAAACAGGATTGGGCAAAGGGAGAAGTTAAACTGCAACACAGTTGCAATGGAGAACTGGGCCAATCCCACAGGGTGCTCTGGCTATTCTGAGATATCCTACACAGAAGCCAGAAGTCAGGCCATTTTACCTTCACAATGACCTTGCTCATATTCTCACTCACCATGTAAAAAAGTAGGGCCAGGCACAGAGTCTGGCCACCTGCTCTTGCAGCTTATCTGTGCACCATCGCCCATGTGTGTCCAATCCCAGATGCACTACTTCCAATTTACAATGGATTCCTTATGGGCCCATAAAATCTTATGACTTGGTGGTTCTGACAAAATCCAGCCTGACCACACGGTCATTAGATATTCCAGCATTACCAGAAGCTACCCAGTAGCTTCAGGGAGTTGTGTTTGTGATTGGTGTGTAGTTCTCTACTGCAAAGGGCATGATCTTGTGCCGGACCCTGGGCATCTATGTGTGATTTTTCTACTGGAGTTTGTCGTACACACCTTTACCCACTGTAGATACTTCCAGTGCCACAATCAGCAGGTCACATGACCCAAGTGGCCAGGCTGCTTTCACCACAGCCTGCACCTGCTAGAGACCCCTTTCCTTCTCTGGGCTCCTATCAAATCTGGAAATATTCCATGGTGGTTAGCAAATGATCAAAGCAGTATTCCTAAGTGTAGAATATGCTGTCCCCAAGAACCCAAAGTGACCTACTAAGGGTTTTGCTTCCTTCTTAGTAGCAGGAGGTGGAAGATACTATAATTTGTAGTCTACTTTGGAGAAAATGTCCTGGCATGCCCCAGACTGGGATCCTTAAAATTTCACAGATGTGGTGGACCCTTGAATGTTTGTAGGGATTATGTCCCAACTTCTGGAGCACAGATGTCTTTAACAAGGTCTCTATATTAGTCTGTTATCATGCTGCTAATAAAGACATCCCTGAGACTGCATAATTTATAAAGGAAAGAGGTTTACTTGACTCACAGTTCCGTATGGCTGGGGAGGCCTCAGGAAACTTACAATCATGGCAGAAGGGGAAGCAAACATGTCCTTCTTCACATGGTGGCAGCAAGGAGAAGTGCTGAGCAAAAGGGGGAAAAGCTATTTATATAACCATCATATCTTGTGAGAACTCACTCACTATCATGAGAACAACAACTGGGGATAGCCGCCCCATGATCAAATTACCTCCCACCAGTTCCCACGAGGATTATGGGAACTATAATTCAAAATGAGATTTGGGTGGGGACACAACCAAACCACATCATTCTATCCCTGGCTCCTCCCAAGTCTCATGTCCTCATATTTCAAAACACAATTATGCACTTCCCAACAGTTCCCCAAAGTCTTAATTCATTGCAGCATTAACCCAAAAATCCAAGTCCATAGTCTTATCTGAGACAAGGCTAGTCCATTCCACCTATGAGCCTGTAAAATCAAAAGCAAGTTAGTTACTTCCTAGACACAATGGAGGTACAGACATTGGGTAAATACACCCATTCCAAATGGGAGAAATTGATCACAACAAAGGGGCTACAGGCCCCATGCAAATCTGAAATCCAATAGGGCAGTCATTAAACCTTAAAGGTCCAAAATGATCTTTGACTCCTTGTCTCACATCCAGGGCACACTGATGCAAGAGGTAGGCTCCCATGGCATTGGGAAGCTCGCCCATGTGGCTTTCAGGGTAAAGTTCCCCCCAACCCCTCCCAGCTGCTTTCCCAGGCTGATATTGAGTGTCTGTGGTTTTTCCAGGCACACGGTGCAAGCTGTTGGTGGAGCTACCATTCTGGGGTCTGGAGGATGGTGGCCCTCTTCTCACGACTCGCCAACCAGTGCCCCAGTGGGGACTCTGTGTGGGGCCTCCAACCTCATATTTCCTTTCCACACTGCCCCAGCAGAAGTTTTCCATGAAGATTCCACCCCCACAGCAAACTTCTGCCTAGACATCCAGGCATTTCCATACATCTTCTGAAATGTAGACAGAGGTTCCCAAACCTCAATTCTTGACTTCTGTGCACCCATGGGTTCAACACCCACATGTAAGCCACCAAGGCTTGGGTCTTATACCCTCTGAGGCAATGGCCTGAGCTGTATGGGTTGCCTGAGTTGTATGTTGGCCCCTTATAGTCACAGCTGGAGCTGAGGTAACTGGGTCACAGGACACCGTGTCTTGAGGCTGCATAGAGCAGGGAGGCCCTGGCCTGCCCACAAAACCATTTATCCCTTCTAGGCCTCCAGGCCTGTGATGGGAGAGGCTGCTGTGAAGGTCTCTGACATGCCCTGGAGAGACATTTTCCTCATCGTCTTGGTGATTAACATTTGGCTCCTTATGACTTATGCAATTTTCTGCAACCAGCTTGAATTTCTCTCCAGAAATGGGTTTTCTTTTTCATCATATCATCAGGCTGCAGTTCTCCAAACTCCTATGCTCTGCTTCCTCTTGAACTCTTTGCCACTTAGAAGTTTCCTCTGCCAGATACCTTAACTCATCTCTTTCAAGTTCAAAGTTCCACAGATCTCTGGAGCAGGGTCAAAATGCCACTAGTCTCTTTGCATTGCAAGAGTGGCCTTTACTCCAGTTCCCAACAAGTTCCTCATTTACATCTGAGACCACCTCAGCCTGGACTTGATTGTCCATATCACTATCAGCATTTTGGTCAAGCCATTCACAAGTCTCTAGGAAGTTTCCAACTTTCCCACATCTTCCTGCCTTCTTCTGAGCCCTCCAATTCTCTAGGAAGTTCCAAACATTTCCACATTTTCTGTCTTCCTCTGAGCCCTCCAAACTGCTCCAACCTCTGCTGTTACCCAGTTCCAAGGTCGCTTCCACATTTTTTTGTATCTTTAGAGCAGCACCCCAGTACCCAGTACCAATTTACTGTATTAGTCCGTTCTCATGCTGCTAATAAACACATCCCAAGACTGGATAATTTATAAAGAAAAGAGATTTAATTGACTCACAGTTCAGCATGACTGGGGGAGGCCTCGAGAAACTTATAATCATGGCAGAAAGGGAAGCAAATATGTCCTCCTTCACATGGTGGCAGCAAGGACAAGTGCTGAGGAAAAGGGGGAAAAGCCCCTTATAAAACCATCAGATCTCATGAGAACTCCCTCCCTATCGTGAGAACACATGAAGGTAACCACTCCAATTACATTACTTCCCACCATGTCCCTTCCATGACATATGGTGATTATGGGAACTATAATTCAAAATGAGATTTGGATAGGGTCACAGCCAACCCATATCAGTCTCTAAGGACTTACTGTTCGTTGTCATTAAATAGTGCACCAATATGATGTTCTAAAGAACTCCTAGTTGATTCAAGTCCCTTCAGACTATACTATGTGTTGTGTTATAAGACAGAGACCTTTGCATCTTTTTCAAGCAAGAGGAGAGTTTGCTTTACAGAGAACAGTTAATCATTTTTGTGGGCCCAGAGGGTCCAGGGAAATCTGGTGATTCAGTATTTTCAAATGCATTGATCCAGATGTCCCCGCCCCAGTCTTAGTACCTTACTTCTTTCCAACTAGGACCTAACCTTGGCATAGCAGATTTGCCAGACTTAAAAATTCAATCTCCTCTAGAGCTATGTTACCCTTATAAAGCCCCAGATCTGATCATCTGCTTCTTCTGCCCCCTGGCTACAAGCGAAACAAATTCCTTTATAGGCTGCTGAGGAAGCCCTCTGGTGATTAATCATCCTCAGGTTTTGACTATCTTTGTCCAATGTATCAATAGTCCCCAGCAAGAGACATCCAAGCTCTCACAGTCTTTATGCTTGCTACTTCCCTCCAACCTATCAAATGTCTGTGACACTGCCCTTGGCAGTTCTTTCCCTTCCATGGTATCCCATCCTAGCTCACCACCAGTGATTTTTTAAAATTGCACCTCTACACCACACCAGAGCTATGGGTAGTCCACCAACTACCACTAATGGTGTTTGTATTGCCAGCTGGCAGGCAGGCGATTCAGCTCCAACATCCCATGTCAGATTCTGCTTGCTAGAGTCACTCATGGTGTCAACTGTCCAGGTCAGGTTTCCCA
The DNA here is from genome assembly GCF_000951035.1 of Colobus angolensis palliatus. NCBI lineage: Eukaryota > Metazoa > Chordata > Mammalia > Primates > Cercopithecidae > Colobus > Colobus angolensis. The sequence goes on from NW_012119265.1 coordinate 9,057,385, forward strand.
GAAAATAGACTTTGACAAGGAGACTGTGTTCAGAAATTTTAATGGGAGTAGCCTCAGGAACATACCTAAAAGAAAGTGAGGAAAACAGGGTTGGGAAGAGGAAGAAACTGGACTGGTGCAGTCACAACAGAGTTCTCAGGCAATCTCACAGTGAGCTCTGGAGTTGGGATGGTCCTTCAGAGTTGTCCCAAACTGGGGCAAAAAGGCCAGGCGTTTTTACCACCAAAACGACCAAATATATGCTGTGGCCTTCAGCCACCCACACTCCTGACAGCTACAACATGAATGCTCTGGTCATAAAGAAGAGATCCGGGCAGCATACCCACTATTCCAAATTTCTACAGAAATCAATGGCGTGGGAGAACACAATGGAAAGGGGATTATAATTACAAAACAGGAGATTAAAAGGCAGAATGACCAATAGCAATATGTGTGCTTTGCTTTGATACCAATCCACACAGACCAACTATAAAAAGGCATCTTTGAGGCCGGTGAGGTGGCTGACACCTGTAATCCTAGCACTTTTGGAGTCTAAGGCAGGCGGATTGCCTGAGCTCAGGAGTTTGAGACTAGCCTGGGCAACATGGCAAAACCCTGTCTCTACTAAAAATACAAAAATTAGCCAAGCATGGCAACGTGCACCTGTAGTCCCAGCTACTCTGGAGGCTGAGCAGGCGAATTGCTTGAATCGGGGAGGCGGAGGTTGCAGTGAGCCAAGATCACACCACTGCACTCCAGCCTGGGCAATAGAGCAAGACTCCATCTCCAGAAGATAAAAAATAAAAATACTGGCCGGGCACGGTAGCTCACACCTGTAATCCCAGCACTTTGGGAGGCTGAGGCAGGCGGATCACCTGAGGTCAGGAGTTTGAGACCAGCCTGACGAACATGGAGAAACCCCATTTCTAATAAAACTACAAAACTAGCCAGGCGTGGTGGCACATGCCTGTAATCCCAGCTACTCAGGAGGCTAAGGCAGGAGAATCACTTGAACCTTGGAGGTGGAGGTTGTGGTGAGCTGAGATCGTGCCATTGCGCTCCAGCCTGGGCAATAAGAGTGAAACTCTATCTCAAAAAATAATAATAATAAAATAAAATAAAAATAAAAATAATTTTTTAAAAAGGCATCTTTGAGATAACTGGGGAAATGTTCTTGTGAACTGAGTACTAGATGACATTACAAAATTACTATAGGCTGGGTGCGGTGTCTCACACCTGTAATCCCAGCACTTTGGGAGGCCAAGGTGGGTGGATCACCTGAGGCCAAGAGTTTGAGACCAGCCTGGCCAACATGGTGAAACACGTCTCAACTAAAAATACAAAAATTAGCTGGGTGTGACGGCACGTGCTTGTAATCCCAGCTACTCGGGAGGCTGAGGGAGGAGAATCGCTTGAACCCGGGAGGTGGAGTGCAGTGAGCCAAGATCACGCCACTGCACTCCAGCCTGGAAGACAAGAGCAAGACTCCGTCTCAAAAAACAAACTAACAAACAAACAAAAACTACTATTGATTTTGTTACATGTAATAATGGCATGGTAGTTATGTTTAAAAAAAAAAAAAGTCCTTCTCTACTTGAGAAGCATACTGAAATAAAGAGGAAATGACATGGTGTCTGGAATTTTCATTAAAATATTCCAGGACAATACCGGAGGGGAAGAGAAATATAACAAGGTTGACAAAATATTAATTATTGTTGAAGCTGAGTGATGGATGATAAGCACTTTTTCTAGCATTGACACTCAAGTCCCGGACTTCTTTCCATGACGTCTCGCAAGATAGAAAAGTAGTCCCAAATTTAAAATCATAGATACGAATTGCAGGGAGATTCTGTTTAGAGCACAATTTGAACCATTAAAAGTTATTAAAGGCGGACCTTTTCTTATATTGTTTATCAAATTATACCCAGAGTCTAGCTCACTGCTTGGCCCAGGATAGATGATGAGTAAATGTTTGTGGAAATTAAAATGCAAGATACACTCCCTGGCATCTCTGTCCTGTCACCATCCACCACTCCCTTAGTTTGTTTCTGTCCTTTAGATTCTCTGGGCTACATTCAGAATCTGTTCCAGTTAACCAAGGTTATGAGTTCTTGCTGTCTTGTTTTTGATCTTGTGTGAGCACTGGCGCATCATAGGCAACTGTTACTCCTATTATCAGCAATGACCTCCCGCTCTTAAGAAACAACCCCCCTTCCAAGTGTGTGTTCCACATAAGTGAAACGGTAAAGAAGAGCAGTAATAGGTAAAACATGTTTCAGAGAAAGCAAGGCAACAGGAAGTTGGGGAGGGGAAAGCTGGGCTCCACTAAAACCGGGTAAAGAAACAGGGAGAGGGGAAGGAAAGTGAAATCGGGGCAGATTCAAAAACCCTGAGGACCTGTGGGAAAAACTGTCAGACTTCTGGCCAGGAACTGAAATGTATGTCTGCAAAATATGTATAGCCAAGCAACTAACCACTTCAACCTCCCAATATCCTTTCTCTAGGCCCCTTAAGAGCTGTCTTCCCACACCTTCCACCCCCTTTCTCCAACAAAGTCCAAAATCAGCAATCAGTGTTGACATCAACGTGAAAAGGGCTTAGAGCCCCAGGTAAAACAAAAGACGCCTGCAAAAAGGCAAATGAGAAAGGAACTCAAGGAAAGTTCATGATGGAAAAATAAACACAGGCAAAACAAACATCCACAGAGAGGAAAAAGAGGGAAACCAAAGAGACAAGATCAGCCAGAAAAAATAAGAACAAAAACAATGAGAAAAGCCAAGAACAAGGGGGAAAAAAAGGACAGACTAAAATAAAATACAGGCATAATTCTCCAAAGAAAAGTGGAGGAAAAGGCAGGGAGAGAGTCAGCATTTGGGGCACAGGACTAAGAACTTTTACATAGGTTGGCTCACTTCATCTTTACATCACTCTGAAAAGTGGATATCACTATCTCAATTTTGCAGAGGTGAAAATACAGACCTATAGGATTAAGTTATTGGTCTAAGTCTATATAGATAGAAAATGATAGAGCAGAATATCAACACAACTCTGCTAATTTCAAAACTTACGCTCTCTTGTAGCCTAGCCTGGGTTTAAAAATGTGACAAATGTGACTTTAAATTTGGTTGATTGCATTCATTAATACTAGTAACCATATTTTTAATTATTCCTTTATGTTGGATAATTCCTTAAAATGAGTCGAATGCTTTTATTTCTTCTAAAACATTATACTTCTCACCCCGCTCATCCTCCCACTTATAGACCTAAGAATCTCTCCCACACAGATGAACCATCTAACCACACACAAGCAGCTAAGGCAAAAGAGTTGATACTACCCACCTGTTCAGGTGACTCTAAAGCTGTCACACACACAAGAAAAATACTCTTCTGGGACCAATCTGGGAAGGACTAAAATTACAGAAGGGAGAGTCAGGGTCAGTAGGTGACTGAGACTGACTCTAATATGAAAACATCTTTGAAGCTGATGGTGAAACTGTGGGGACAATGAATGTGTATCTGATGTGTGTTGGGGGAACTGAATGGTGTATATCTTACTTCCTGTTAGGTCATAAGCTCCAACAGGGCACCTTTATCTTGTCCAAACACTACAATGCCTTCAACCTCAAAGGCGCTCAAAGATTAGTCAATGAATGAATGAATACAGAGTCTTACATTACAGCCTTGTGAATTTGGGGAGTATCAAGATACTCATTTTATTTTGAAAATGTAAAGTTACTCTTAAATTTTTAAACATAGAATAAAGGAAGTCAGGATGGCATAACTATGTTTCAGAACTGAACTAGTTCCTTTTTCAGCATGAGGAAAGCGGTCAACAGCTAGGACCTAGGGAGATGGCAGAAAGAAGTGCTAACCTGACTGCAGTCAGAGAATATTGGTTTTCCTTTAACCTTTAGGTTTTTCCCTACTAACTTTTCGGCATGTTCCCACCCATCGAAGTTCTTCTATTCCACATTTAGTAGTATCGGATACACAAACAGACTACAGAGTCTGTACAGATAAAATGACTACCAAGCCTGATCTTCCATTGGGAACTCTTGAATCCTTCCACAAAGAACCCCTTCTCCAACATGACTTTACAGGCCCCTCAGATTTACTGGCTGGGCTCTGACTACAGTGTTGATTTTCCTGGTTCATAAAGCCAAGCAGAGTTCCTGCTGCCAGACAGGTGTATTTGTTTTTGAATGATAAGAACACTCACTTGCTCTCAGTTTAGACTAATAATAAACACTTCAGACATCCTTCTAGGTCTGAAAAAGAAAGAATAAAAAACTCTCCAGCAACAAAGTCTGTTAATGGAGTCCTATTCCTTAAAGAACATATGGCCTTGTACCAGAGCTGGGTGCTTGCTGCTGACCTTTCTGGTCAAGCAAACTCTCTGAATATTGCCTTTGAAAGCCCTTTCCCATCAATAGAGGCCTCAGGTTAGGTTCATCTAATTATAAGGAAGGGAAACTTTGCGAGTCAGGAGAAATCAAATAATTAAAAGAGTATATTGGCCTGAGAGAAATATCAGAGGGAGTCATTGCCAATTAGGAAATCTCTTTTTTTTTTTTTTTTTCCTGAAATGGAGTCTCGCTCTGTCACCCAGGCTGGAGTGCAGTGGCGCTATCTCGGCTCACTGCAACCTCCACCTCCCAGGTTCAAGCAATTCTCTTGCCTCAGGCTCCCAAGCAGCTGGGACTACAGGTGCATGCCAGCACGCCCAGCTAATTTTTTTGTATTTTTAGTAGAGATGGGGTTTCACCATATTGGTCAGGCTGGTGTCAAACTCCTAACCTCAGGTGATTCACCCACCTTGGCCTCCCAAAATGCTGGGATTACAGTTGTGAGCCATCACGCCCAGGCAGAGGAAACCTTTTTCACCTCTTTAGCCTAGCAGCCTAAAAACATGCTGCCTGTGTGAGTGGACATTTGATGAATCAGTAACAAAAGCAGACACAGTGGGTCAGCCAGGAGAAAATAAGAGTGTGGCAAAGGAAAATTCAAAGAGGAAGTAAACAGAGCCATTTTGCATTCCTTTAAACCACCTAAAAACCTAATGTTGTAAATGGAGTGGTTTAGAAAGGAATGCATCCAAGGTCCATTCATAGCCCTCTGCCTTGGTTATCAAGGTGGTGGTGGATGACTTCTGGGATCAAGATGCCCAACGACATGAGGAGGGGTCCAGAAGACTGGGGGAGTAAGCTGGCTGCATCCTGGGCACCGATGCTATAACTCCTCCTGCCTCATGTTGACTGTTCAAGCTTCAGCCTCTAATCTTATCTTTCACTCTTGTTTCTCAATCAATCCTACTGTTGTTAATGTTGTTGATTTTTTGTTTTTTGGCTTTTTTGGGGTTTTTCGTTTTTATTTGTTTGTTGTTGTTGTTGTTTGAGACAGGGTCTTGCTCTGTCACCCAGGCTAGAGTGCAGTGACTTGATTTTGGCTCACTACAGCCTCAACCTCCTCGGCTCACACGATCCTCCCACCTCAGCCTCCTAAGTAGCTGGGACTACAGGCACTCACCACCACACCCAGCTAATTTTTGTATTTTTTGTAGAGATGGGGATCTTGCCATGTTGCCCAGGCTGGTCTCAAATCCTTGGGCTCAAGCAGTTACCCACCTCAGCCTCCTAAAGTTCAGGGATTACAAGTGCGAGCCACCGTGCCAGGCCTGTTGTTGATTTTTTACCACCACAAATCACTTGAAAGCAGCTTGCCTTAGCGGGAATCTGACAGGCCTGAGCACTACCGCTGTAGGTCATCTCCCTCCCAGGTCTCGGTGTTCCACTAATGGAAAAGGAAGGAACACCTCAGCCTGAGATAGAGTGATGAGGGCACGGCGCATTCATTGTCTCCAGGGCTGTTGGGGATCAGCACTGGCAGCACTGGCACTTCTTTGCTGAACCACATTTCTGAAACTTTGAAACCAATGGCACCAAAAAAATGGCAACTCCTTCCATGAGGTAGGCATGAAAGAGTGCTTGTGACAAATTTATCTTGCTTTGTCTTACTCTTTTCATGTGACTTCTTCCTGGGAATTTGAAGTCTCTACAAATCAAACTAACCCTTCTCTTTCTCCAGTTGTTTTACATTGTTTTGGTTCCCAAAACAACCCTTCTCTGGAATATTTTACTTATACCTTTGTTTCTTCCCTCTAATGCTTTTGCAGTTGGTTGAAGAGATGTGTTGTTCTCTCTCTCTCTATTTTTTTTGAGACGAAATATTGCTCTGTCACCCAGGCTGGAGTGCAGTGACTGAATCTCAGCTCACTGCAGCCTCCGCCTCCCCAGTTTAAGCAATTCTCCTGCCTCAGCCTCCCGAGTAGCTGGGATTACAGGCATGCGCCACACCATGCCCAGCTAATTTTTGTATTTTTAGTAGAGATGGAATTTCACCATGTTGCCCAGGCTGGTCTCGAACTCTTGACCTCAAGTCATCTGCCTGCCTCAGCTTCCCAAAGTGCTGAGATTACAGGCATAAGCCATCACATCCAGCCTGTTGTTCTCTCTTGAAAATGCAAAATCACTCCTAAATTTTCATTTTAATTCTAGGTGGCAAATACATGGGTATTTGTTATTTTAATAACCTTCCTCTAACTTGAAAATGTTTCATAACAGAAAAGGAAAGAAAGGGTAATAGAAAAATGTGTGCATTCTGGCTGTTTTCTCTTCCTTGAAGTTAGGATACAGTTAGAAAATTTGCTATTTAGAAAATGAAATGTATGTGTTCTGAGACATCCCTTTCCCAGATGCAACTTTTGTATACACTGAGCATGACATGTTCCGGAGGATTACTAAGGAAGAAACTATGCAGTCACTCCCTGTTCTGTGCATATTTGCCCCATGGATTCTTCTTGTCTCGCTTTTTTGTAAGTTATATTTCTTTTTTTCAATTGTTTTACCACAGAGTTATTCCAGTATAAATGTCTTCTTAAGAGAAATATGCTCAAGTATGTAGGGATGAAGAGTCTGCAATCTACTTCATTAGCTCATAGATAGATAAATTGATGGATACATAGATGCCTAGATAGATATATGCATAGGTAAAAAATAACTTATTAAAATATGATGGAAAGTATGTGTGTATTATTCTTTCACTTTTTCTGTATGCTGACTTTTTTATGATTAAAACTTAAAAGAGGCCGGGCGCGGTGGCTCAAGCCTGTAATCCCAGCACTTTGGGAGGCCGAGACAGGCGGATTACAAGGTCAGGAGATCGAGACCATCCTGGCTAATACGGTGAAACCCCCGTCTCTACTAAAAAATACAAAAAAACTAGCCGGGTGAGGTGGTGGGCGCCTGTAGTCCCCGCTACTCGGGAGGCTGAGGCAGGAGAATGGCGTGAACCTGGGAGGCGGAGCTTGCAGTGAGCTGAGATCCGGCCACTGCACTCCAGCCTGGGCGAC
>NW_012119265.1:9064826-9085490 GCF_000951035.1 Colobus angolensis palliatus
AAAAAAAAAAAAAAAAAAAAAACTTAAAAGAATGGGTGAGAGGAAAGAAGAGATGGAAAGAATGAAAGAAAGAAAAAGAAAGAGAAGAAGAAAGGAAGAAATAAATGCTTCCTTAAGACAGAGCCCCTGAAGATGTAGTGTTTAGCTGGTTTGTTCATTCTGAGAGCTTCCATGGTCAACAATAGCTTACAACATTACATTTTAATCACCTCATGTCCAGTTATAAATTACACAGTTACTTTGTGAAATCTGATACTGGCTCCACTAGACTTCTCAGTGAACCTTCACAGAGCAACTTCTCTGAGAATCCTCTAAAGTTTAGCTGTAATCCTCTTCTGGCCATTCTGTGGGTCTGATTTACAGGTGAGATCTGCTTCAGCATAAATATCTCACCCCTACTCTTTTCAGCAGTTCCAGGAATCTTTTTATTGTTGACCACCTGTCTTGAACTAGTCAAGGTAGCTATTGTTGACTGGATGACCCCACCAGTAGTCACAACCTAGCTACCTAGCCCCAGCCACCTCTACCTGAGACGGCATGTGTCACAGTGCTAGCCTTATAACATATGTGAAAATCTGGTGTGTGAGTTCTGAATACATTCTTGTTTTCCTCATTAAATGGGCCTTTTCACCATTTTACCCTTAAGCTTTTGCCCTTTGGCCTGTAACTCCTTTTCCTTCTTCCTGCCTACAATGCAAACATGTGGAACTCTATCTACCATCTAGAGATTCTGAGGTGACCAAAAGAAGGATGACAGTGGAGTGGAAAGAAGAAAAATGTCTAGGTTTCTGATATCACTGGGGAGCCACCTTGCCAGTCTTGGAATTCCTTTTGAGAAAAATAAATAATGGCTTCTAAGAGTGAACCCTTACAGAAGGATTTTCTATAGTTGGCAGCTGAAAGCGGGTCTAACTGACTTGATGAACTTTACCGCCTTCTAGAAGATTTGGTCCTGGCATAACAAGAGTCACTCCCAGACTCATACTGTCCACTCATGACACCCTAAGCAGAGCTTGGGCTGCCCACAAATTATGAAGTGAGTGAATCTTTCATGTGCCACACTTTTACACCCCACAGAGACTGGTCTTAGGTTCTGAGTGTGACTGTTTCTATTATTTTCTTCAAATCCTTATTCCAAAAGAGCAACGTGATTTTTTCAGACCTGTGGACTAGGTCCAATTCTCTCAGACAAGGCAATTTTGCTACTTTCACCCCTGGAGAGTTACCCAAATATTGAGGCAAAGAAATTGAACATAGTCTATGTGTCAGTAATCATAACCATGAAATTTTTCAAGAAATAAATCTTCCTCTGGCCTATAGATATGTCTGGAGACTCTGGGAAAAGAATCCTAGACTTCCCGTTGGGTAGAGAAACAGAAAGAAAAGATATTCTTTGTTCTCATAAACTTCCAAAGAACAATTTAAGTAAATAGGGTTCGACTAATAACTCTGGAGATAAAATCCTCTACCTTGGCACTGCTGAAATGCAAGCCAAGACAGAACAAATTTTCCCTGCCCCTGGTCCTCAGGCCTTAGTTTTGTACTGGTCCCAAAATGATTTCTGTTTTGGAAACCCCAAACCACGCAAAACTTGGTAGGTCTGGAGTTTGAACATAGGAATAAAACAAGCCAAGTTTCCTCCTGACCTTGGCTAACCTTGAAATCAATCGTTCTTCCAGTGCTGGTCTGGCCAACAGTGAAGCCTGTGGTTTCATCTTGGTTTTACCACAAAACTTTGTGATGAAACATTAAGAACCCACTGAGATTTGTACTTCCATTCCTGTCTTGTTTCAAGTTATTTTTGCAAAACCTGGTGAGTTCTATAGCATATGACTATATCATCCTAATATTTCTCTTCTGCTCTACATGGGCTTAGAACCAAATTTCTGCCCGGAAGCAGTTTTTGAGAGCCCAATGATGAAAAGGCAGAAAATATCACTAAAATCCAGTCAGTGTAACATCAAGATGATTCTATAGATCTGATAGAAATCTATGTGATACTACACTATTACACCAACTAAAGCAACAATTCAAATAATTTGAAATACACAGTAAAGAAAAAACTTGCTGGGGGTTGGGTATTATAGGGTAAAGGAGTTGGAGGAAAGAAGCCCAAGAATTGACAAATGTTGCCCCAGACTAAAAGTACAAGAAATGCAGAACTGGCATAGCACTGTGAGAAACCCAAGAGACAAATAAGAGGCTGGGATTTACCTCCAATAAAGAGTAGCTCCACGGTTTCTAGCCCACAAATCTGGGTTAAATCAAGAAACACATGTAGAGAAAACTCAAAAATCTGAATGTGCAATCATTAGCAAGGACAGAGTACTTTAATCTCATGAGCTGATTGTGCCATTGTAGGTGTAAAAAGTAGCATCTTCCCTCTGTATTCTAGTTTCAAATTGGTGTTGATAAAAATAAGCATGCCAAGTGTTAAATCCAATACAGATTGTCATCACTAGAAATCTTTGGGAAAATATCACCAAGCACCCATCATTTTCTCATAAAAGTAGTGAATTCTAACTCCCTTCGGTTATGAGGTACCTGAGCTGGATATAACTAAAAGTAAAAACAGAAAGCTCTATATGTCTTAAGCCCCTTCCAAATCTGAATCCTATTTTGTAGGTTTAGAATTTTAGCCACAAAAACTCATTAACCAACCTTGGAACAGAGAATTTTTGCTTCATCCCAATAGACTGTTTTGTGAATTATGTATAATGTTTTTTGGTGATAGTAAAAGGGAAACCAGAGCAGGAGAGATACACACCACCAACTACTATAAAATCATGAAAGCAGAAAAACCAGTCTCATGTCAAGTATATACTAGGGACAATCCTTGGGTCAGTGATAATACAGAGACCAATTCCTGGAACTTTAAAATTCCTGCAAAAGTGATCAAGAATGACCCAAGGAGAAGACTAGATAGATGACTGTCACTTCCCCAGGGCCCCTCTCTCTCCACTTCTCCCAGGTAGCTAGCGTACAAAGTGTACTGTGCAATTTTCATGTCTTTCTCAAGGGCCAGGCTGATAGAAACTTCATGAAGTTCTAATAGATTGAGGTTGGGCACAGTGGATCATGCCTGTAATGCCAGCACTTTGGGAGGCCAAGGCAGGAGGATTGCTTGAAGCCAGGAGTTCAAGACCAGCCTGGTAGCATAGTGAAACCCTGTCTATAAATAAATAAATAAATAAATAAATACACAGGCATGGTGGCTCACACCTGTAATCGCAGCATTTTATAAGGCCGAGCTGGTGGATCACTTGAGGTCAGTAGCTTGAGACTAGCCTGGCCAACATGGTGGAATCCTGTCTCTACTAAAATACAAAAATTAGCCGAGTGTGGTGATGCATGCCTGTAATCCCAGCTATTCAGGAGGCTGAGGCACAAGAATCACCTGAACCTAGGAGGCGGAGGTTGCAGTGAGCTGAGTTCACGCCACTGCACTCCAGCCTGGGTGACGGAGCCAGACTCTGTCTCAAACAAACAAAAAAAAAAAGGAAGAAGAAGAAGTGGTTCTAATAGATCAAGACATGTATCTATTTATCTTAAAGAGTTATTTCTACCTTCTTGCCCTCAGTGAAAATCACAAGTTGTCCCAATGCTGCTACGAGTTCCAATCCTACTGAATTGCCCCATAGGTCACAGGTCAAGTTATCTCCAAGGAACTGATTACAATAAAATGATACAAAGGGGCACTTCTCCCCTAAATACCAACTGGGCCGTGGCTCCAAAACTAAAATTCTAGGACAAGATCACATATTTGGCATTAAAGCCATCACAGCCAAGGGGCCCCAATTTCCTACCCTTCTGCAAGATATACGTATAGGCTCCCTATGGTAAAAAGCCACCCACCAACTGCCTATGTCACCAATGTATAAAACTCGGTGAGCTCATAATATAAACAGAGGACTATTTACTATACTCTTGACACTGGCAAACTTATAAACAATAGCTTAGTGGAATATTTTTGCATTGAGTTTGTTTCCTGAGTATGTTTTTCTTATAAATCTGCATGCTTATCCAAAGGCCACATAACTCATTAGGCATTACAGCTGTCCTTGTGACCTAAAATCAAAGGGGTGTTACTTGGGCTCTTTCCCGTTAAAAACTGTAAATAATTTACCATTCTTGGTTTAAGGTTCAGGAAAGCGTTTGTGTACACCGGCCAGCAGGTGGCACTCACATCGAAGGCTACGAGGCGTTTTACTGCTAGCCAAGGAAATCTTTGTTCACAAAAAATTGGTTCATTACAGTTCAGTAAATACTAGGCAGATGACATTTTAGTAAAAGACCGTGAATTTCACTCCTGGTGTCTTCTTAAATGTTGACATTGGGAGCCGGGCGCAGTGACTCACACCTGTAATCTCAACACTTTGGGAGGCCAAGGCAGGCGGATCACGAGGTCAGGAGTTCGAGAGCAGCCTGGCCAAGATGGCAAAACCCCGTCTCTACTAAAAATACACAAAGTTAGCCAGGCTGGGTGGCGGGCGCCTGTAGTCCCAGCTACTCGGGAGGCTGAGGCAGGAGAATGGCGTGAACCCAGGAGGCAGAGCTTGCATGCAGTGAGCCCAGATCGTGCCACTGCACTCCAGCCTGGGCGACAGTGCAAGACACTGTCTCAAAAAAAAAAAAAAGTTGACATTGGATATAAGTAGTCACTCTATTTATGTAATTTCTTTTCTGCATGAAGTAATCGGAATGGAGAAATTTCATACTGAAAATATGTCTTTGTGAGCACCAGTATTTGGCCCAAGGTACTGTCATCCCTTTCCTTGGCAATATTTGGAATAGGATTAAGGACCCACATACTAATTTGAATGTTTAAAAAGCAAGCCAAAACCATTTTTGAATAAGAATAAATTAAGCAGAAATAAATAAAGACAGTCCTTGCTAAAGAGTCTCTTAATATGACAAATAGTGGCTACACTTGCCAAGTCATAGTTCATGAAGACCTAGGAATTATTTTGTAAAAAGGGTAGAAATATCATTATTCATAGACTATGCTTAGAATGTATTTACCACTGAGTCACATGTACTAATTTTTTTTTTTTTTTTTTTTTTTTTTTTTTTTTTTTGAGACAGGGTCTTGCTCTATCACCCAGGCCAGAGTGCAGTGGCACAATCATGGCTCACTCTAACCTTAGGCTCCTGGGCTCAAGTGATCCTCCTGCCTCAACCTTCCAAGTAGCTAGGACTACAGGTGTGCATCATCATGACAGGCTAATTTTTTTGTAGAGACAGGGGTCTTGCTACATTGCCCAAGCTTGTCTCAAACTCCCCTCAAGCCATCCTCCTGCCTTGGCCTCCCAAAGTGCTGGGAATACAGGTGTGAGCCACCTCTCCTGGCCATACTAATTATTATTAATAATCCATATATCTCCACCTTGAAGAAGCAAAATCAATCACCCTATTATTTTAGTAAACAGAAATACAATAAAGTCTTATTGGCTGTATAAGATCAGATATACTACTAGCTAGCACTACCACTTGCTGAGCACTTATTACATGTCATACGCTGTCAAAAACCTGCAACACACAGCAACATACAGCAATGTAATCTTTACAGCAACCTTATGAGGAAGGTAGCACAATTATCTTCACTTTGCAGAAAAGGAAAACAAAGGTCAGAGGCAAGTTACATAACCTAGGTAAGCCTCATCTCATTTTTAAAGTGTGAATAACAGCATAGACATGTTTTATAGCTATGAGAATTAGAGTCCCGGTCAGACATGGTGGCTTACGCCTGTAATCCCAGCACTTTGGGTGGCTGAGGTAGGTGGATTACCTGAGGTCAGGAGTTCGAGAGCAGCCTGGCCAAGATGGCAAAACCCCGTCTCTACTAAAAGTACAAAAATTAGCCAGGCGTGGTGGCGTGCACCTGTAGTCCCAGCTAATTGGGAGGCTGAGGCAGGAGAATCGCTTGAACCCAGGAGCTGGAGGTTGCAGTGAGCCGAGATCGCACCACTGCACTCCAGCCTGGGCAACAGAGAGAGACTCTGTCCCATTAAAAAAAAGTCCTTACAAAGCACTTAGCATGATAAGTGTAACTCTTGAATATGTGATTACTATTACTACAACTACCCCAAGAATTACTGCTACTATTTATTTATTTATTTTGAGACAATCTCACTCCATCACCCATGTTGAAGTGCAATAGCACTATCTCCGTTTACTGCAACGTCTGCCTCCCAGGATCAAGCGATTCTCATGCCTCAGTCTCCCAAGTAGCTAGAATTATAGGTGCACACCACACCCGGCTAATTTTTGTATTTTTAGTAGAGATGAGGTTTCACCATCATGGCCAGGCTGGTCTTGAACTTCTGACTTCAGGTGATCCGCCTGCCTCGGCCTCCCAAAGTTCTGAGATTACAGGTGTGAGCCACCACGCCCAGCCAACTGCTACTATTTATTAGTAGTAGTAGTATAGAGGTTATTTGCTCAGGGTCACACAGACAGTACATGACAGAGTTGGAATTTGAACTCGGGTCTATCTGATGTCAAAACTTGGGTGCTTAGCCAGTAGGAGATGATGCCTCTAAATGACGAATCCAGGGTAATTCTGAGAATAAAATAATCCTTCTAGAAATATGAAAGTGTTATTTCATATTAACAGTCTTATGGAGAGAACATACAAGAATGGTCATCCAGCAATAGAAAATCATCTCCTTAAAATTTCTCCTTCCAGACCCAAACGCACATACAAAGCAAATGCCTCCTCCCACTCATCTTGCAGGTCAAGATGACCTTTATCTGACAAAAATATGATATCTTAATGGTCATAAAACTATATCCTTCTCAAGGGAGGAGGGTAAGGAACTAGAAGTTAATGAAGAAACATGACTGGTGCAATCCAGAAACACCCAGCATTGAGTCAAGATGACCACACCATAGAACGCAGAGCCAAGTCTTCATCCTGGCCTATACAGTACCAGCGATGTTACTTTGAGTGAACTATGTAGTTCAAGCATATACATCACAGTGAATGGTGATTCTGAACCATGGCCTTAAGGGACAAGTTCTCTGAATAGTGGCCTTAGTAAGATTGGTGTGATTTTTGAAACATTTCTTGATATGGTTCTAGTTCACCCACCAAGTTAATTTCATGCATTTGCCATTCTTCTAACTGCCTTGCAATTCATATGTGAAATTGTTTTGGATCAGTATATTAAAATAGTTCACTGAAACCCCATTCCTAGTTTATCAGGATAAAGTAAATTGATTTAAATAACATTGTTTTAGGTTTCTGACCCCCAAGATTTCTGTGTGTGTCTGTGTTTTAAGCTATCATTTCTCAAACACCTCCTATTTGCTCGGCACTAGGCTTACCCTTTAAATACATTAATAGGAGAAATGTTCCTATCACTCACTGTCCCTTATACTCCTGAACATCATTCTTTGACCCATTCAAAAAGCATCCATGGAGCACCATCTACGTACTTGGCACTGAGCTGGGCACTGGTCATACGAAGATAAATAAAATGCACCCTCTCATATGACAGATGCCCATCTTCTTTCTCTATTTATCTTCCCTCAAATGCTATCTATGCCTTAAAACTTAGACAGCATTATGGATGAGAAAATAAAGTACACAACGGGAAATTAGGTTCAGTAGTAAACGGGAGTAGTGGAATGTCCAAGAACAAAAGCTTGGAAAAATAATAAAACCGATCAGACTCTCCTCAGGTGCTCCATATGGATCAGGTCTTATTAGAAACCTCTTACCTGGGAACTGTAAATAAAGAACAGTCAGCCTCTAACATCAGGATGACCTCTGGCAACCTGGGAACACTCCACAGACATTTATTGAATATTCAGAAAAGAAAACTACATGTCTAGGTTCTTTATAAACCATAAGAGTCAAGGTTTTCTTGTTGAGGGGAGGAAGAAAGAAAAAGGAATGATAATGCTATTTTCCAAAGTTGACCAAGACAAAGTCCCTAACTCATCACAAACTGATCCTATGTAAAGTATGGACAATTTGAAAATCCATGAGATGTTTTCCAGATTTTAGCTCAAATCTTAGACCCCTTGAGGTTTAACTAATGTGCTAAACCCAAAATGATACTTGCCCCTCTAAACACTTTCTGAACAAGACTAGAAGGGGTTTATTGAGAGCATAATTACTGCTTCTGGAAATGACACCAGAAAATGTTTTTTAAAGGATAAATACTGAGGTGTTTTGAGTGGGCATCAAAGGTGGCAGTGAACTTCTGCCAAGAACCTTAAAAGGCAACCACAATTCAGTAGTTAACTCAGCCTGTTCTGATGGGTTATCTAGAACCTCAAATGGTTTTTTTCTAGGCACCCTGAACTCTTAACAAGAAGATGACAAACCACAGGTTAGACACTGCAATAAAGGATGTTATTTATTATGTACAAGTTACACTCTTAATAAATTATCTTTGCCAACATGCTGAATACAGTAAGGCTTTCAGGCTGCTGGTATACTCTTTAGCAGATCTCTAAGGTGTGATTCTATTAAAAATATAGAAAGAAATTTTAAAACATAAAAAGATAGAAATAGAACCCTGATGGCCTGAAAGCTTTTGCATACCTTAACAGAACTATAATTTACTAAGGGGTGAGGGAAGAGGTTGACTGAAGCTGCCTGCCTAATCTAGAGTTACGAACTGTTTATAAAATTGGAGCAGTTAGTCCAATAAACATTATGCTTTCTGTACTGCAAATGGCCAGTTTCACCGTGTTTGAAGTAGTTGTTGTTTTACGGAATTGTGATGCCAGTTTTCTATAGACACAGCCTTAGACATTTGGAAGAATCTAGTTTAAAAAAGTGTAACCATAGTTTATACACATGCTTATACTTGTTAACCAATACGACTACAATTATTCCAAAAAGACACTGTTTATATTAGATTTGTTTTTCCTGGTTTAGTACAGAGTTAAACATCAATAAATTCACTGAATGTAGTTAGATGAAAATCTTGCTCGCATTACCCTATGAATATTTACTATGGTTAACACCTTCCTGAGGTAATATGGTAGTATTTTTGTTTGGGTTTTTTTTTTTTTAATTAAAAAAAAAAATGTTAGCAAAGGTAAAGAGTCACAGTTTAAAGACAAAGATCATTTTTCTAAATTTTTATAATAAAAATACTTATCTCCCCCAAACATGAATGACATATATATTAGATACAATTCAATGGAACCAGCCTGCACCTTTGTTATAAAACATGTGATGTTACCATGATGCTTTTCTATATAATTGCACTTCCCATTTCTCAGGGACAATTTGTCTCCAAGGCTACCTGAATGGTTTTCAGTTTCCACAATCTTATCAAGAGAGATCAGGCAGGCGATAAGGCTATCCCATACACAGCTGTATCTGGCGGCCATGGCCAAATCCTCACTGTTAACCCAAGAACCATTTTGTGGATTGCTCATGAATAACATTTTTAACCATAATTCTCTACTCATTGTTAGAAAGGAGAGCTTTCTTTATACTTAACTGGTCAACTCTTTAAAATAAATGTGACCTCAACTCTATGAATTAACTAGTGGCCGTGAGCAGATTCTTTCTGAGACAGCCACATTAAATCATTCTACCAGGAGGGCAGAGGCCTTTCACGATGGTGGTTTTCTAACTATTGCCAAGTTCTCAAGGTAGGAAAGTGTTCCTATAAGAGTTAGAGGTACACTCCACTACCCCTTTCCCTTGCATTCACAAACAAAGACAGTACTAAGTTGGAATTCTCATGAGGTGCTTACTGTTTTCAACCTTACTTTTATTATCATTACTTGTACATACATGGCCAGCAATTTCACTTTTCCAGAGATTTCATTCTAGGCAAAATTTCTAATTTAACTGTAATACTCATAGCATATGTAAATATTTGGATTCATTTCTGATGAAAACAAAGGGGCCAGAAGTTTAGAAGAGATCTCTGTGCTGACATGTCTGCTTTCTAGATGCAAAGCATTTCGCTCAACCAGGCAGCACAAGTTCACTCAATTATCTAATCCCTTCTAGCATTACGTTTTTCCTTTTCCAAATACTTAGCTAATTATAAGCATAACTTTATCAACAAAAGAGAGAAAACATTTTCTCTTACCCCTTTTGATTCAACTTCATTACCAACTCCAATGTCTCCTCCCACAAGCCTTAATTAATTACCCACTATTGATGAATGACTCAATTATTCAATAAAGATAATGTTTATTTCCATTAGTAAAGACAATTGCATAGAATCTACCTGGTATGGTTATGAGAATGTGTGAAAGAGGAAGATATATGGAAAAGAAAGAGCCAGGCTATTGAGAGATTACTAGATAGGTCAAATTGCTGAGAAAATAAGTAAGTTACAGTAATCTCACTTCACATACATTACCAAAAACTATGGTCCTTAGGAATTCACTGCTGGTTCTGTTTACTGTCTCCAAATAGCTGATCCAAGATAAGAACTTTTTTTTTTTACATTAAGCTGATTGGTAAATGCACATTGTCTAAGATGGTACCTCATCTTAATAACCTATTGATTTCTACAAAACTCAACAATCAATTTTTTTCTTACTGAAAAAATTTACCTATCTGGTAGTCATAAAGAGATACAGTATACATGTAATAGCCATTGGTATTATAGTCTCAGTAATTCACCTACATTTAGCAAGCTTATATTTTTCTTCCATAAAAAGTATTTATAAACATTATAACTTTTTGTTCAATCTTAAGAAGTTAAATCAATTAAAATATGAATAAATAGAAAGTCTTCAAAGCTTCCTCAGCCATCAGCTTAACAGCCATTCACACACACACAAAAGATACCACACTAAAATCTAGAACAGGAAGTAAAGAATAAATACCACTTCCAGTTATGACTGGAACATAAAGGTGCATAGGCCAGGTCTTATACCTGAATTCCAGCCAGGATGCCAGGATCGTTGATACTACTTCCAAGAGCACTAAAAAATATTAAGGTGAATTATATATATTACATATTTTATATATATATGGTGCGGTCAGGACTTGACGTTTTATTTCTCAGCTCTTAAGAAATGTGGCCTCTTAGAATTCTCTTCTCTTAATGGATAAAATACTCTAATTTCAACTTTTGACCAGTTGATGTACTGGGTCAGAAAGAGCTAATGCTGGACTTAAAAATAGTAGTCTGCATCAAATTAGCCTTCACAATACAGACTGGCTTGTGGGCAAAAAAGGAGCTACAGATCAGGCTCCGGACCTGCTGCCTCTTACCCACTCTACCCAGGGAGACATGCAATCACCAAAAGTATTTCCTGTAGGAAACCACAAACCCCAATACCACCTGCATGTCCTCTGTACAAGGGCTGGCCCACCCCAATTCTGTTTAATTCTCAGAGCCAGCGGGTATACAACTGCACCAAACCACTGAATTTCACAATGTAACTTGAGACAAACTGAATCTGAAGGGCTATTTTATGGGTATTTTGCCTCCACTCCTGCAGGTAACACAATCCACAGTACACCCACTGGCTAGCAGTATTTGACTCTCCTAATCCTCATTGCCATACTTCCTTTGGTACACTTCTCAAGGGAAGTATGGCTGAGAGCACCAACAAAGAAAATAGGTCTTTCTTAATCGCTTGTGTTGCTCATAAAAAGAATAATGGAAGATTAAAATCAATCTTACGTCTTGTTTGTGAGTTTTGTTTATATCTCCACAAAAATTTTGTACTTTTGTTTTACAATGTTTATTATCTATTTAAAGTAGTTATTCATATCAAAATCTTCATTGTCCTAAAGTTATACATGATCTAGTAATAAAAAGGGGAAGAGACCACAAAGTATAGTATTTTTGACGAGCATGTTTTTACAGCAAGTTTGCCACCATAAAACGCTAAGAAGTTGAACTTTGAGAAATAAAGGTGGTATTTCATTACATTCTCTGTTTAGCTCAGTTAACTAATGTTGAAATTTTTACTTTTTTTATGTGTGTGTAACGGAGTTTCACTCTGGTCACCCAGGCTGGAGTGCACGATCTCGGCTCACTGCAACCTCCATCTCCCAGGTGCAAGCAATTCTCCTGCCTCAGCCTCCCAAGTAACTGGGGTTTCAGGCGCCTGCCACCATGCCCAGCTAATTTTTGTATTTTAGTAGAAATGGGGTTTCACCACGTTCGCCAGGCTGGTCTCGAACTCCCAACCTCAGGTGACCCACCTGCCTCGGCTTCCCAAAGTGCTGGGATTACAAGCGTGAGCCACTGCGCCCAGCTGAAATTTTTACATTTTATATGAAGTTGACTTAATTTTCCATTGTTTTGGGCTTTAATCAGAAGGAAAAAATATTTTTAACAGTTGACAGACCAGTCAGCTATCTGAGATTGACCTATAATTAAAATCATAAAATGTTATGCATCATGAAATATGCTGAAAACATCTAGTATGTTATCTTCTAAGCATTCCATGAGGGCTAATTCATTTTACCTATAACTAGTTTCCAGTAGAAAGAGAGTTACCACACTTCTGAGCACACTGACAAGTCTTTCAGTTTCATGAAGGCTAAGTGGATTGAACAAGAACTACTATCTCGGCAGTTATATATATAAATTCTTTGAAGAAATTCTACAATTGAAGGGCCTAGATTTCCACAGTTATTTTATTTCACCACGATACATCTGCTGAGTAGAAATAAGACTCCCCTCTTTATCCAGCCTTCAAGTTCCGTCATATTTTTTTATTTGAAATGAACTAAAGCTGATTTAGAGCGGACATGCCTTTTGGAATGCCCTGAGGCCTTTCATTTCTTGAATGATATGTTAAGGTTTGGAATCTACCCAAACCTCCTTGAAGAACCCTCTGCAAAGTTTAATCTAATTTAAATTTACTTATTCCTCAGCATAAAGTGCTCTTTCTTATTTCTCTTTGGTTTTTTTTTTTTTTTTTTGAGTGAGCACATGGACACATTTTTGTGTTTCTAAACATTTGGATGCTAGAACAATATAGAAAGAAAAAACACTACATATTTTATTCCAGTCATGTTAAAAGTTGTGGCAGAAAAACATAATTCTGAAAACTCCTGGCCCTGGTACTATGCAAATCATTTCACAATATGCAAATAATTAAGCTGCAATGTAATCACAGTCCCTACCAAATGTTTCTCCGATTATTAGACACATTCTTAAAAGTGATGGACCAGGAGTCTCACTTTATCTTCTATCCATTTCTGTGCACTGATTACATTCAAATCTTTGCTTTGCAAATAAAAGTAGTATTAGAACATGTATTTGCCAAAAATATGTGTGTAAACAAGTGCAATTTTGCAGGCATAAAGCAGATACATAACAAGTCTTTTAGGTAAATTTTTAAACATGCATCTGCTGCTTCCAGCTCTACTTCAAGGAATTTGTGAGTGTATTACATATATATATATATTTTTTTTTTTTGAGATGGAGTTTTGCTTTTGTTGCCCAAGCTGGAGTGCAATGGCGCGATCTTGGCTGACTGCAACTTCCGCCTCCCAGGTTCAAGCGATTCTCCTGCCTCAGCCTCCCAAGTAGCTGGAATTACAGGCTGAGGTGGGTGGATTACCTGATGAGGTCAGGAGTTCGAGACCAGAATTTTTTGAACAAACAAACAAAAAAAGTGTTCAACTCTTCCTGAGCTTATATGGTGATTGACTACAAATTGATTAACTTCTCTAAATTTAAAATTTAAATATGCACAGTTTGTAATTGGCCAGGATACTTTTGAAGAAAATAAAGATGATGGAAGAACATGTAGTGTTAAACAACTAAATAAAAAATGCTTTTCCAGGCCAGGTTCTGTGGATTATGCTTATAATTGCAGCACTTTGGGAGATGGAGGCAGAGGATCGCTTGATTCCAGGAGTTCAAGACCAGCCTGAACAACATAGTAAGGCCTCATCTCTACAAAATAAATATAAAAAACAAAATTAGCCACGCATGTAGTCCTAGCTACTTAGGAGGCTGAGGTGGGAGGACCACTTGAGCCTGTGAGGTCAAGGCTGCAGCAAGCCATGATCATGCTGTTGCAGCAAGCCGTGATCATGCCACTACACTCTAGCCTAAGCAATAGAGTGAGACCCTGAAAAAAACAAACAAACAAACAAACAAACAAAACCTTTCCAGTAGTAATAGTGAAATAACTGGGAAGGGATTACAGTGCATGAGGATCCATCCTTCAAGACACCTACCACAGGCATACTCCACCTACTCTCTAGGTTTCATATCTACTTGTGCTGGGGTTGTTCCTCCTACCAATTGTTCTCTGGTTCTTCCACTGCATCATTCTAGGGAGAAACAGTCCCCACACACTCCCAGAAGTGCTCTCCCCTGTTCCTCTCTCCCCCATCCCAGTTTTACCTAAGAAAATTTCAGCTATGCATTTTGCTTGCAATAATACCTGAATGAGAAAGTTCTTGAAATAAGAGAAGGATGTGTTATATGTCAAAATGAGCTATTCATCCCTGGTGATCATTAGAGTGTCACAAGAGAAGAAATGTACCCAGGAGGGTCTTGCAAAATTCCAACTCTGGGAATTGTGTTCTATCTAAAGACTCTCCATCATTTCAGCAGCCCATTCATTTACTCAAAAATATTTATCAGGTGCCGTTATATCCAGCACTGTGTTAACATCAGCAAGGCATTAAATCTTAAAAGTAGTTTCTTATTCTACACTTATGTTGACACATTTAGGTGGGGCCTTAAATTCTCTACTCAGCTAAATGCTTTAGTTCCCTTCTAAGTAATTTGTCATTTTCTGTCACATTTAAGTGCGTTTTATTTTTTATCAATGGAATTCTACCACATATAATGACATTTACATGAGAGTTCAAACCATGAGAAATAGCGATAGCAAAATCCAAGCACTACAGATTTAACTATTATTCCGGAATTAAATTACTGGAGTTAAACTTCTAGATTCTAGAATCAGAGATTCAAGAAATAAATTTCAGCTTTGTCTACCCTCAAAGGCTAATCAAGCTCTCGGTCTTCATAGAATAATTGCGTTTCTTTTCGTGATCCAGAAAAGCAGGAAATGGCCATAATCTACCCTCACTAGAAACTCTAGCATCACGGGAATTTTCCCAGGCGGCTTTGTGGCAGTCTAAGGAGGCTCCAAGCATGTTATAACTACTATTCCTTTAATGTCTATTGTGCCAAGCACTTTACATTCAAGACTTTGGCTCATTTTAAGCTTCCCTTGCAGTGTAAATATTGTAGCTCCTATTTTCCAGATGAGGAAATCGAGGCTCAGAGATGTTAGTTAACTTGACTCAAACCAACGCAATTTGTGTGTGCCAGCGATGCATCTGTGACATTTCCCCATCAATTCTCTCCACAATGTGTTTGTACGTTTAAGAAAGAAAAAACAATCGTCCGTGAAGGCTGAGGAGAGAGATGGGGGTTGATAATGTTGTCTGAGAAAGATTTCTGAACACAAGTGGAAATTTAAAAAGAAAATTCTGTAACAAAGTAAACCAATCGCAGCTGTTTGGGTTAAGGGAAAAACTCGCCTTGAGGGGTCCTGGGTATACTTCCTCCTATCTACAGCAAGGCTGCGCCTGCATCGGGTGTGGTGATTGGCAGGCGCCTATGGTCCACGCAGAGATGGCCGCGTGGGGGTCGGAGCACCAGCTTCTCAGCTCCCCTTCTCCCATGACCCTCACCCCCACCCCATTTTCAGCCGCCCGCTGGGAGCTTCCTCCACCCCCACCCCACAGTGCCGGAGAGGCCCCCTGGCAGATGGAAGCTGCTGACTGATGGGGGCGGCCGAGCGCGAGGGCGCTGAGTGAGGCCCTTGCGCCCTAGGCTGCTGCCCTCGGGACCCCTGCAGCTGTGGACGCCGGAGCTGTGCGCAGTCATCCTGAGCCAGCCAGCGGGGCCCGATCGGAAGGGACGCCTCGGCCTAAGAGCTGGTCCAGGGTCCTGGAGCCTCCACGCGGGCAAGCGGGGGCTGCAAATACTGGACTGGGCCTCCGCTGCGGCCCTCGGGGGGCTCTGGGCCCTCATGGCCTCGAGGCCGCGAGGCCCAAGCCCCCAGAGCAGAGGCCGCGCTAGCCTGCAGGGGTCGGCGCAGGGCCGGAGACAGCAGCTTCTCCTTCCCACTCCGGGTTGACCCTAAAGACACAATTTAACCGTGGCGGCGGCAGCTGCCCACGCTGTCTGGAGGAGCAGGGCGCCTGGGACGCGGCGGCGAAGCTGGCCCCGAGGGGAGCCCAGGCCTCACGCGCCCGGCTCTCTCCCAGCGGTCTCCTCCTCCTCCTTCTCCGGCTCAGAAAGCCTTCCAGCCGCGGCCCCAGCCCTCCCCCCGCCTGTGCTGGGCTCCGCTTTCCCTCCATCAACTCCAAGCCGAATTCAATCCGAGAAGGCTCCTTTGAGCTTTTGTGTTTGCTGGGGGAGATGTGGGCGCAGGAGGGATCGCGTTACAACTTTCATTTCCTGAAATGTTTGAGGGAACATCCAGGGTTTTTATCCCCACATCAGGCCGGGCGATGGGCTCGAGTTTCAGGCCTTGTCACTCAGCTGTCACCAAACAAACGAAGCTCTCAGAGCCCAGGAGAGGGAGAGCTACCTGCTATTCATGACCCCTGGAGCAGGTGATGGCTCATGGGAAAAACAGGTAGAATTAATCATAGGGCTGTTCTCTGTTTCCTCTCCTTTTTGGCAGACCTGCCCACAGTGCCAAACCTATCAGCAAACAAATTAACTCTTTCTTGTCACCCAGGGGAACTAAAAATACGGTTTTAGAAAATAACACACACGTTTCTCACCAAATGACAAAATGGGAGTTGGAAGGAACATCTTAATCCCGCTCCACCTTGCAGTTTCTTAGTTTGTAGGATTCTCATCTTGGTAGGATTTAGAACTTGGGGAAACTGGTAGAGAATGAGGCATTCTCATGTTACCTGGTCCTACTGCCGGATGGAGCCCCAGGTGTGGTCCCTGAACTGAGGTAGATTTCAACATCTCCTTCTTGGCTGGGTGTCAACGCAGTTGGGCTTGATCCTACTAAAACAGAAAATCTCTACTCCAACAGGAATTTCTAAGAAATTTCTGTAAATTAGTGTTTTGCTTCTCCCAGACTCTTCCCTAAGTCAATCATGTTGAGCATCCATGTTGGCTTCTGTATTAGAAAATCCAAGGCCGGGCGCGGTGGCTCAAGCCTGTAATCCCAGCACTTTGGGAGGCCGAGACGGGCGGATCACGAGGTCAGGAGATCGAGACCATCCTGGCTAACATGGTGAAACCCCGTCTCTACTAAAAACTACAAAAAACTAGCCGGGCGAGGTGGCGGGCGCCTGTAGTCCCAGCCACTCGGGAGGCTGAGGCAGGAGAACCCGGGAGGCGGAGCTTGCAGTGAGCTGAGATCCGGCCACTGCGCTCCAGCCTGGGCGACAGAGACTCCGTCTCAAAAAAAAAAAAAGAAAGAAAATCCAAATGCTTTTGAAATCTCCCCATCCATTTCAATTCTAACTTAATTCTAACTTAACCCTAACAGTTTTTTTAAAAAAATTACTTCTTGCCTTAGTTGAACTAAGACAGAAAGTTCAGCATACTGGTGTTTTTTGTTTTTGTAGATATTGTTTAATGGCTACTTATTAAATATTACAATACAAATTTCAAACTATATCTTTATTTTCTATTTAGTTCTCCTTTTCCCTTTTATACATTTCCCTTCCCTAGAAAATAAAAATAAAGAAAGAAAGAAAAAGAGGAAATGCATCTGGACTTACTTCTAAGATACATTGATACTGGAAAAGTTAGGTAAGACAGCTTGGGAATCTTCAACCAGACTGATTTTTTATTGTTGTTAAGTAGAAATATGGTAAGGGGCCAGTACTGTCATTCTGCCTTTCAGTTCTTCCATAAAACTTGTGTGTGTGTGTGTGTGTGTGTGTGTGTGTGTGTGTGTGTGTGTGAGACAGAGAGAGAGAGAAAGAGAAATCAGGAGATACACTATATGTAAAATAATCCTCCTGGCCCTCTTTATGAAGATTTTGTCTGTTTATTTTTAAAATAGCCATTGGTTCCAGATTCCCAGAGCTGATTTTCTCAGATTGGCTATTTGTACTCAGAGGTAGAGCCCTGAGCAATATTATTCTTCAATTAAAATCAAGAACTTGACTTTAGGAGGAAGCATGTTATGTTTATATAACATCAGCAATGCATAGAAAATATTCACCACACATATCTGAAGACAAAGCTTCAATTGTTTAAATGTTCTTTTCACTTCATAGATACTAAGGCATGTTGATCTTCTATCAAGCTTAATTTTTTAAAAAGCTTGTTACCTACTTTCATCTCCAAGGCATTTTAAATAAATACAGAGCTAATGCTGTCTTCCTTGTAGCTACCTCCTTGATTTAAAGGTAAAATTACCTTTTGCAAAGTATTGCAGGCTGCCATCTCACCCTCATAAATGCGCATTTTCTCTACAAGCACACCCCCAAGTCCCCACCACTACCAGTCCCCACCGCTATCACAGGCAAAAGTGCTGCAAAAGTTAAGAGGAATATGACTGCATACAGATACTTAGAGTTTAATATAATAGCTGTGTGAAGGCCAACACAAAATGTCACAATTACGTGAGTTTGGTTTGGTTTGTTGGCTTTTTTGGGGGGTGGAAGGGAGGAGGTAAAGAGGTGTTCACAATTCCATTGTCTTTTCCTGGTATTTAGACCATTTGGAAAACTGGCAACTCAAATTAAAACTGAAGTATTGCAAAGCAGCTAAAGTTTTTCCTTGAGGGGAAAAAAAAGGAGAGTAGTTAAGTTTGTAAAAACACTTAATAACAAGAAAAGAACATCTAGAAGGTTGATTTTACAGACATCCTGGCTGGAATCTGCAGATTTTCTATCAAGGATATCTATGAAATGTTCTTTAACATGTCAATATTCTTTAAGGATCCTGACACTTAATGGCTTATGTCAGTAAACATATGTAGTCTAGACTGTTTTTTTTTCCTTTAATATCCCACATGCATATCAGCTCAGGTCTTAAACCACCAACAACCACCCACTGCTCCCCTCCCCCTCCCACCAAAGAATGTTTCTACTGTAAATAAGTCATGGCATTTTAAAACCTATAATCAATTTTAAATCACTAACTAAAATAAATTATATAGCAAATTAAAATAAGTTTGCCTTGTGTTAATCCATGAGTGTTTCTACTTGGGTCTACTTATGTCAGTCTCATAAAATACTGATCTTCTAAGTTAGCATGGAAGGGACAGGGGACCAGATGAAGGGAGTTGGTATACATTTCCATGCCTTATTATAGTAACTAATTTCCATGCCTTATTATAGTAAGCAAAGAGCCAGAGTCTCTCTACTTATTTATCTTTTTAATGACAACCACTAATGGCAGTAAAGACGGGAGAGTTACCCAATATCACCTAATCATATTTTAATTACCGTTGGGTAGCCACTTCAGGTAAGCTTAAGTATGTGTTAAATCTAAAGGTAACTGTTTTCTCTCTCCAAGATAAGACTGTTTGAGTTTTGGGTTTTAGGTTTTTGCTTGTTCCTGCATTTTTCTGTTTAATCACAAAAAAAAGAATGTTATTTCAAGAATATTTAACATATGGCAAAGGAAAACAGTGAGCACTCTCCCAAAAGGAGAGGGGAGGAGGGAGATTCTCAGGTAGCAAAGCGGGAGGGAGCAAACTTTAAGGTGATGGGTTGGACTCTACCTGCTGAGAACTGGGGTCTCAGCTGTCCATTAACAAGTTAAAAGGCGAGAAACTTAAACTCCACTGGAGAAGAGACAGGCGTCCACGCGCCTCAAGCAGTCTCTTTCTCTTTGTTTTTAAACGCTACTGCAGTGTTGTTTCTCGCTGTCTGAAAGGACCACAGCGTCTAAAACCCTGATTGTCATCCTCAGTGGGAGAACAGGTTTCCAATTTCATCAGCTGGACCGAAGTTGTGTGTGTGAGTACTAGGTTTAAAATATTAGAGAAAATGCAGCCTTTCCAGGGCAGTGCTTTTTCTGGGTAGACCAACAGCCAACAACTCGCCTAAGATTTTGACTATTTTTGTTCCTGGTTGGCTCACACAACTCGTATCTAACTCAACTCCTTTAAGAGACTCTTCCAGGTGGAATTATTGGATTCGGTCAGAATGGGGAAGGGGCCACTATGCCCTTAAGAGGCTCAGAAGTGCCCACCTAGCTAAGGTCGCGGAACACGCGTGCAGGCGATGAGACTGAGCCTTCGGGTCCCTCCGTGTGAATTGTCCATGGGAGCGAGGTGGGCACACACACTAGTGCGCTGGCTTCGGGCAGCTGGAGGAGGCAGTCTCTAAGAGTTTTTAGCGTTCCCTCCAAGGGAAAGCTAGGAAAAAAGATAAACGGAACGGAGAGAGCACGTGGGCTACCAGCGACCTCCCTCACCTTAACCCTAACCCACCTGTCCCTGTCAACGCCAAGGGCCTTAACAAATCAGGGCAGAAGGTGAGCCGCGACAGCCTGACTCGAAGCGCCCTGCAGACCTAGGCTGGTGCCTTCCCCTTAGGGCCAGGGCTGTGTGTAGGGTAAAAGGGCGGTGCTCGCCCTAGGGCCGCCGGCGAAGAAGAAAATACCCGACCTGGCCCCACCAAGAAAGTGGAGCTCCTCCACCTCTAGTCCTGCTGGAGACACTAGAAGCCAGGGCCCCTCTCTCTGCTGCGGGAAGTTCTAGGGACAAGCACAGAAAGCGATGCCCTCTCTA
>NW_012119265.1:9085540-9100893 GCF_000951035.1 Colobus angolensis palliatus
CACCCACCCCCCACCCACCCCCGCAGAGCGTGGGGGTGAAGAGTTTGGGTCCGAAAACCAAAGCCAAGACCCCAGGAAGCGAAGAAGGAGACAGGAGGTGTCTGAAGCAAAAAGGGCACTGGGGAATCAGCAGCAGGGCCTAGGCTGCCTCCGAACCAGGCTCCAAGGCCTGCGCCATCTGCCCTGAGCAGGAAGCGCGGGGCCTGGGAGCCAGAGAGCGCTCACACCTGCGGTCCCTGGGACCAGCCCCGCAACCGAGTGTCCAGCTCCGCTCACGTGCCTCGCCTGGAGCTTAGCTCTCAGACTCCGAAGAGGGCGACTGGGACTTGGGCCTGGGAGTTGGCTTCGGGTACCCAAGGAGACGACAGCTGAGTTGTACCACGAAGCTCA
The DNA here is from genome assembly GCF_000951035.1 of Colobus angolensis palliatus. Taxonomy (NCBI): domain Eukaryota; kingdom Metazoa; phylum Chordata; class Mammalia; order Primates; family Cercopithecidae; genus Colobus; species Colobus angolensis. Next base: position 9,085,931 of record NW_012119265.1, read on the forward strand.
GGCCGAGGCCTCCTCCCTTGTCTGGCCTCGGAGTCCATACTGGCAGCCTCTGCTCTCAGGGACTCCGCGGGCCGGGCCACTAGGCCCCCTGCGTCTGGAGCTGCGCTATGATCCGGGTCTGGAGATGCGCACGATTCTCTCTGAACCGGTGGAGAGGTGGCTCTGCCCCGCGCGGAGTAAGGGATAGCGGCGCGCGAACTTCCCGCGCCTCCCGAGGGCCCAATGGCAAGAACAGTCTCCCGCCTCTGGAGTGCGAGGATGGCAGGAAAAGATCTTCAGTTCTTCTGCTGCTAGAGAAGCGCGGGATACAAGCCTCTATTGGATCCCCAACCTGGAGTCCTGCTTTCAGACTTTGCCAAAGACTTGCAGGCGGTGGAGAAGCAGTACAAAGTGAAGCCCGCTCCAGACTCAGCCGCCGCCGCATTCGGTGCAGCAGCAGCAGAAGTGCCACAGCTACAGAGCAGGGGAAGGCCTGCTCCGTGCGGGTTCTGTGCCAGGTGTCCCGTTGGCCCTCAGCAGACAGGGGAGAGCCGCTAATAAGGGTCGCTGCTCAGCAAACTCGGAGCTCGTCCATAAGTGCCAAAGCCACTGCCTCTTCCTGGAAGACTCCACTCCGGCCCGGGTCAAGACCACGCTGTCCTAGCCCAAAGAACAGGTTCAAGAACGGTGGTGCCCGGCCCCAGCGGCGCCCTTCTCCTTCCCTGTAGCTCGCTGGACTTTTGAGCCCCTACCCACTAAGCCAAAAGTTCGGGAATCGGGGGCCAAACCCCTTGGCCTCTGAGAATTAAGGAAGCTTCGTTTTCAGCCAGGAGGTCAAGGCGAGCAGGGAGTGGGGACTCGAACAATCGCATGTTTAGGTTTAAAACGTTAAAAAATAAAAATCACCCGAGTGGTTTTTTTTTTCCATTTCACTTGGCACAATGCTGTATGATTTCGTCCTAAAAACTATTTATAAGCCTTTGTTCATTACTTTTGGCTACCTTTATGACATCTGTAGAGGAGAAACGAAAAGTGGCTTTAGATTCAGTTAAACTGCGATGCCCAGAAGGTAAATTGGAGGTCCCTTAACAGCTGGTTCTTGAAGATTTCCTCGAGGGAAGAAAAAAAATATGGTTAGTTTCCCCTAATTATCTCTCCGAAATGATTGCCAAAAAAACTCAAAGCAATATCCAGCTTTCTTGCCTCCTCCTGCTCGTCCCTCTTTAACCCAGACTGAGCCGAGGATGGCGGAAGGAGGCACATTGTGCAATTTCTTATTAAACACATCTGGAATATGCGCGCTCTGGATTTAGTACCAGGGGTTTTACAAAGAGTTTATGACTGTGACAGAAAATTGTCCTTTTAACAAAAGTTTACAAGCAGTAATCACGGGGGCTTTTACAGGACCGGCCCTCTTGCTCCTCGCCGAATCTGCAGACATTTCCAGGATTCGCCAACTAAGGGAGCACGAAGTGGGCCAGGGCGCCCTGCGAGACACAACTTCCACGAGCCTAAAATTATCCCAAGCGGAGCTGGGAGAGTGGGGGGTAGTCACCGGAGTAGGAAGAGAGGGCATGAAAGAAATTAAAGTAATTGGCCCTTCCTATTTTCCAGAGAGATTTCCGCAGCGTCCTTTGAAGCCTGTCAGGGTCATTGAAAGCTATCTTTGTGCAGGGTGTTTGTTTTGGGGAGTGAATGTAAAGAATGTGCAGAGATTCCCTGTGAGAGCCCCTCCTGCAGAGGGTGGCATTTCTCCGTGGCCCAAGACAGGGAGAATAAACACCCTAGTGACTTAAATAAACACCGACTTAATGATCCAAAACACTAACAAGGGAGATTGGGACCCTGAGCTCCCAAACCAAACGATGGTCTCTGAGTGGCTGTGTGCACATCTGTCCATCACTGGGGGAAAAACGACTTTATAAGTAAAAGTGTCTACAGTTAAGTACAGTGACCATTTCTCCCTGGAACTCAAAGCTATTTGACAGTTTTAAAAAATAAGGCCTTGATTTCCCCACACACACCTCAGTTTTCCAGACCAGAATAGAAAGAATAGGAAAGAGTAAGAAAGAAATAATCTATTAATGGTGACATTTACAGATGGGGGGGAAATCAAAATTATGAAACTGTCATGTCAGAAAATAAATAGACTCTCCCTGGGGAACAATATTTTACAAAGCACAAGCAAGCCAATCCTGTTATCCTGAGTAGAATTTTAATAAATAATGCCATTTGTTTCACTAATTTTAAAAGCTAAATACAGAAGATACATCATTTTGCCTCAGGCAAAAATAATATGGAGCCTACATGATTACTGGGATTTTTCTAGACACTATCCGGCAGCACTGCAAAAGAGCTCCTGTCCTTCTGGTCTGCTTTCTATTTGTACAAATTAATTCACAATGTTTCTATCCTTGTTCTCCTTCCCTTTTTTTGTCTTCAAGCAGATAAATTATTTTTACTTTCACAGTCTTGTCATAAACTTGTTAACACAAAAGAGCTTAGTTAACATATGAATGCTATGAAGAGATAGTGGTAAACAAAATTGCATATCTAAATAATAAAAGTTAATAAATACCCCAAGGCTAAATTCACTCTTTCTGTCATATAATTAATCTAGTTACTACTCTTGGTTCAGATGATGGCCTTCAAAGTACCCTGTAATTCACAGCCACCATTAAGTAAGAAAGAAAAAAAAGTATTTTTTTTTTTTAAATAGGGCCCAATGATAGCAATACACCACTCACCTGTCAGAAACAGAATCATACTCCTGGTGTTCTACTAAGTTTTAATTTAGACTGCTTTAGGTACAATAGAAAAGAAACCTGAAAACACATGCTGTTTTAGTAACAAATACCAGGTTGCCAGATTCGTTGGCATACCTTTGCAAACTAGAAACTAGAAACAGGAGAAACCCTTAACAGGAGTAGGCTACAGATATGAAAGCTTTGAGGGCATGAGTAATGGCATTCAGGAAAGTGTTTTTTCACATTGGTACATTTCTAGAGTTTGTCATTAAAAAAAAAAACCCAAGAAAACAAACAACAACCAAAAAATCCCACTAAATTTGACAAAAATAGTTGCATTACTAATGGTCACGTCTATTTCTGTCTCACATAGAGAGCATTAAGACATTTAGGCACTTGTTTTTTCCTCCTAATACTGTTCTTTTAATCTACATTAAATTGTTTAACACTAAATATGAAAAATGTAAACTTAATTTTTCCTCATCAAAGAAAGTCATAGATTGTGTTTTTCCTATTCACCTTAAGAATGTAATCAGTTCTTCTGAGCCTGGAGGCTCTTATTTTCATTATTTTTATCTCCCTTTCTCTTTCTCTCCCCATTTCCTTTTCCTCTTCACAACACATTTCTCCATATATAAATTAAAAGTAAATAATGAAAATCCAGTTGATTTGTAATTCCCGTTCATTGAAAAAAAAAAAATAGAAAGGCTGCTGAAACAGGCGTATCAGTTGCCCAGAACTGAGACTGGGTGCCTGGGTGCTTTTGTTTGTTTGGGTTTTTTTTTTTAATTATTAATATTTTAATTTTTTATCCCCTGATCTCTGCATTGGGAAGGAAAATGCAAAAGTGGAAAGAGTTGGAGAGAAGAGGGAGATTAAGCTTGAGATTGCTGTTGGTTTTGATTTTTAAAAAGATATTTGTGAAAGTCCACCATTCCTTTATGCGCAAAGAACTCCAGAAATAAGCTGCAAAAATGTTCCTGATTTCTATTTACAAGTGTCCCTAGTCGCTGCAGTGGTTGCTGCTCCAGGCATCCCTTCGAGGCCCCAGTCCCTCCCCACTTAGGAACCCAAGTCCACCAGACTGGAGGTGAGGGGGCCGAGCAGAGAGTCTTGGAGCTGATGCTGGTGGGCCTGCAGACCGTGACTGGGCTGCGAGGCTGTTAAGCCCGGGAGAGAATAGTTTGAGCTCCTGGCGTGGCCCATATTGCCCTGCAGCAGAAGGACCGAGTTCTGGTCTGGACTTTGGGGAGGTGAGAATTCCTCTTCTGAGCTGGACATGAGCGGCTTGCCCCCTTCCAGAGGAGAGAGTTGGTTCTGCTTGTTGGAGGAGGAGTTATTGTTTTCGGTGTTCTCCCTAAGAAATAGAGGACAACACCATATGGTTAAAAAAAAAAAAAAAAAAGGTTAAAAAAAAGTGTGAGATGGAGGGAGGGGAGCTGGAAGGAGGAAAGGGCCATTGTGCAATCTGTCACCAACCCAAACGGAGGAGCTCTACCCTTCCACCCATCCCCAAGGGTAATGGGGGAGGTGAGGAGTCAGAGGAGCCTGGAGAAATGGAGAGCTACAGACAGAGCCTCCTGTTAGGAGCCAGGTCCTTTTCTCTTTCAGAGTTCAGAAAGCGATAGATTAGCAGGATTTATTTGAAACATACAAAATACATGTTTTAAATTTTGTTCAAGCAGTTACATTTAAATACATATCAACTAGAACCATATTTAAATGTAACTAACTTTGAAAATCTTTCAATAGATATTGGTGATAAAGAAATGATAGAGGACAGAGTCCAATGCACAAGTGTTTGGGGTGAATCAAGTCCATTGCCTTGTTCCCATATGAGGAGACAAACATCCCGTTTTCCTGCCCCAGCCCAGAGTTGGTGGTTTTGGAGACACAGGACAGGTCATGGGAAGTGGTGCCCAGAGCGGCCCAGTGACCTGAGTAAACACAGGGAGCGCAGCCAGTCTCTCTGATTTCATCTGGAGTCGGCCCTCGGGCCTGGCTTATAGGACGGCCGTTTTGTAACTAAAGGCTAACTGCAAACATACAATCCCTGATCCTGTGTTACTTGCTAACCCTTCAGCCCCTCGTGTACCCTCTCAAACTTCCTACCAACACCCACCCTAACCCATCTTTTCTCGGCAGGGGAAACTTCGCCGTCCGGCACAGGCTGCCAGCGGGCGCGGCGCGCTGGGGCGTCAGTCCCGGCACTCGGTGCCGATTAACTTCAGGATTTCGCTTCCCTTGCGGCTTCCGCCTTCCGAATGCTCGCCGGTCCTCCCGACTCCTAGCGCCTGTCTGTCTCCTCCTTCCTTTCCCCTTATCCTCACAGTCTCTGTCTTCCCGGCAAGCCCATTTCAGCAGAATTTATCCTGGCTCTGGTTTTCCACCAAGCAAGAAAGGAAGCAAGATCTTCCGCCCCCAGTCTTGGAAGCGAACAAAGGAAAACCTAACCGGCCCCTGCGCTCAGATTTCCCCCAAACTCTTTGACTTCGCAGAGCGCTCTCCCCGCCACAGCCACCTCCCCACCGTTCTTCCGAATCTCTGTCGGAAACTCTACAGAGAACAGAAGGAGCCTGGCCAGGTGGCCGAAGGTGTTGCCCTGAGGTGGGGGAAGGTAGAGACCAATTTTGAAAACATTGCCTTATGAGCTCCAGTGCGACAGAAGGCTGCGAATGGAGACCCTTTCCTCGTCTGGGCAGGCGGCGCTTTCAGCCAGACCGACGGGCTGCAGTGCCGGGCCACGCGCGAGCGAGCACAACGAGGATCAACCCTTTCTTAATTTGGGGCGCCGGGGAGTAAATGCAGCGCCAACTCTCTCCAGAGCTCTCTTTTTGGTGTGTTTTTAAAAGACTCCTCCCTTTGTCCAGCTAGTGAGAAATGAAGCAGGCGACCCCTAATCCAAAAGACTATCGAGAGCGAGCGGTGGAGAACCGGCAGGGAGTGGGGGCAGAAGCTGTCTCAGACCAGCTTCACACCCCTCTGGGGAGCAAGAGGAGAGAGGTTCGCTAACCTCAGCTCCCACCGAACTCCTTTCCTTGCGACACCAATCAACACTTCACTGCCCGTTGATTTAGAAACTCACTCTCCACCCACCACTCCAAGCCGCGGCCAGCCAGGGAGGCATGAAAACCAAACCTAGCGCCAGTATTTCCCGACACTCACATCCCAGAGAAACCCACGCGCGGGTGCTCAAAGCAAATGAGGCCCCATCCTTAGCAAGGAACCTCAGAGTTCATGAACTTTCGCTGCAGCGCCGCGGAGGCCTGCGCGCCGCCCCGTGGACGGGCTCCGGCCGGCGGGGAGCACTTGGTGGCTGGTGCCTGCGGGGGCGGGAGGGGCGAAGGGGAAAGGAAAGCTTCCCAGGGTCGCCCGAGTCGCGGGAAGCACGCCGCGTACCTTTCCTTGGCCTCCGCGGCCCGGTCTCTTTGCCTCCGGTTCTTAAACCAGTTGCTGACCTGCGTGGTGGTGAGGCCAGTAGCTTCCGCCAGCTCCCGCTTCTCGCGCGGCGAGGGGTAGGGATTGTGCGCGTACCACTCCCGCAGGACACCCCTCGACTTCTCCTTGAAGCAGTAGCTGGTCTCCTCGCCGTCCCAGATGGTGCGCGGCAGTGGAAATTTTCGGCGCACCCGATATTTGCCCACGGCGCCCAGGGGTCGGCCGCGCAGCTTCTCGGCCTCCACATAATGCGCCTTCAGCCACAGTTGCTGCAGTTTGGGGTGGTTGTGAGGCGAGAACTGGTGGCTCTCCAGGATCTTGTAGAGCTCACGGAAGTTGCCGCGGTGGAAGGCGACCACCGCCTTGGCCTTGAGCACGCTCTCGTTCTTGTGCAGGTGGTCGCAGGCGGGCAGTGACCACAGGAACCTGCCCAGGCGCTCCAGGTTTCCGCCTTGCTGCAGAACCTCGCACACGCATGCCACTTGCTCCTGCGTGAAGCCAAACGACGGCAGCATCGACATGGCTGGGGCCTGCCGGGGCGCACGGCCCAGGCGCACGCGGCAGGGAGCAGAGCCGAGAGGCAGGGGGCGGCGGCCGCAGGGAGGGGGGCGCGGCTGTTCCTAACCTCCTCCTTAGGCTTTGCAAAGGCGAAAACCCGAGTCAGAACTTAGAGGTGGGCAGCCAAACAAGAGAAGGCGGAGGAGTAGGGTACGCTCTGAACACGGAACCGCCGGCGCACTCAGTAGCCTTTAGGGCCTTGCTGCCTCCGACCTCCCGCCCGGTGGATGCTGCTAGTTGCCGGGGAACTTGGTTTCTGTTCTCCCCGCAGCGGCCTTAAAGCTCGCAGCGTCCCCGGCACGCTGATTGGCTGCGGGCGGCGCCTATCCGGGGCTGGCCAGCCAGCGCGCCGCCCGGCTGGGCAGAGAGGCCGCGCCGCCCTTCGAGGCCGCACCGCCCAGCGCGGGGAGGGCGAGGCTGAGGAGCTGGGGGCTGGGGGTGTTGCCGGGGCTGCTCAGGGAGGGAGTGGTGGGAGGAGAAGGAAGAGGAAAGGTGGGAAGCCAGTTGGGGTCTGAGGGAGCTGCGTTGCGGAGGTGTGGGGAGGTAGAGAGTGGGTGAGCGCGTCAGGACCCTGCAGCGCGGGACCCGTCATCAGTATCACCTAAGGGGAGTCGCGCAAAACTCCGCACAAATCAATTACTACAAACCTTAATTCCTCCCCTCTCCCTCCGTACTGTTGCTCTCATCCCTTACAAACTTGCCCTTTCCCGGTGAGCTCATATTTAATTACTTTAATGTTGGAATGAATAAATAATAGATTGATGAATAGCTTATGGAGCGCGATAAATAATTTAAGAGCAGACCTGGGTCTCCGCATGCAGCTTCTGGAACAGTGGCTTCTCTTCGGGTTGGCTTCAGCTTGAGAAGCCAACCCTATTTCCTTGCCCCTCCCCCCACCAACTCCCACTGTCCTCCCCCAGCTGCCGCACACCACCCTCCAAAGGGCACAAGTACTCCCAGTCGGACAGCGTTTCCCTCGTTCACAAAGGACCTCCATGATTTGAGACCAGGCAAAGAGGTGTTTAGAGCATACTTGCTGAGCACCTAGAGACTCCGAGCGTTCATTTGTGATTTGGTATCTTAATGTTCTGAGGTTGAAACCAGCAGGTTCCTGAAGCTTCTGGACTCAATTTCCCCATCTGTGCGGTTGCGTTTTCCAGTGCCACTTCTGCTACTGAGGAATGCCGAGAAGCTTTACTTGCTATTAGCAAAAATGCTTTGGGAACCTCGTACGAAAGGCTCTGGATGTGGTGTAAATTAAATAAAATTGTGCCCGGCTCCAATAACCGTCCGGTTGTAACATAATCCTTACCCTGCTCTGAGAGGGACACTGCCCTCAAAGCGAGGACGACAGCAGCTCCAAGAAGATTAAATAAAGAGGGGTGTGTGTGTGTGTGTGTGTGTGTGTGTTGCAATGCTGGCCTATTTTGCTGCCAAGGAATGAGAGATGTACTGCAATTTAAGTCCCATCATCTGCTGTTTTGTTTATGTGTGGAGAATGCTTAGTAAAACTGCACAAACAAATGAAGTTGTAATTATCTTAAGCCTCATTTGCACACCTGGTTCCAAAGCAATTATTAAAAAGATTTTGAAGACAATTAGCCTCTCTAAACAAAGATAATCTATTGTCAGTAGCTGAGACCAGCAGGAGATAAGAACAATGCGTGGAGATAAGGGAAGCCAAATGGTGGAAGGAGAGTGACTTTATGACTATACTTATCTCTGATTAGATAAGTTCAAAACAGAATTCTAAGTACACTTCAAAAATGCTTTTGATTTCAATGTGCCCTCTTAGTGAGTGGTGAAGAACAAACTGTGGGCTCCTTAAACTAGCTTGTCTTCTTTAAATATGTTTTCATTCCTTTAGTCAAAGAGCCCAGCACTACAGAACCTTTTGCATATTGAGATGCAAGTGGGAGAAGGAGAAGCAGTGTCTGGGTTTCCCCTTTTATTATTAATATGGTTTTAAAATGATGTACCCAGTACAGTGCACCCTGCAACATACATTCTAAACTCATATAGGGTTCCCACCTCAGGGTTGCCACATGGGAGATTCCAAGTAGACAGGAAGCTGCTTCTCTGCTGAACATAATGCTTTCTGCATCCTTGAAACTCTTACTTATTCCATGCAATTAGATCTTGGAAGCAGATGCTTATATTTCATTACCTTAGGCTTTTTTTAAAAAAAATGCATTTAATGGGTGTGCATTCTTTCAAAAGAGCCTCTGCCATATAGTATGCCCAATGACTTTCTAAACTGGAAGCCTGGCACTGCTAAACCCAGAGCCACGTCTGGCAATTTCCCCTCACTGTCTCATTTTAGTGCTTATGTTTCATATGAAATCTTAAGGAGCTGCAGTGTCCTCCCAGAAGGAATGTCTCTGCTTGAAACAGTCCTTATTGACATGGCAGCTGTGTGAGGACCGCAACGGAGGCTTAAACCCGGCTCTAAAAAATCAGTTAATACCCTAAAGTCTGGAGCAAGTGCGCACAATTGCAAGGGGGGAGGGTCTTTAAGCACAACCATGTCTCTTAAAAGACAGTTTGTTGAGTGTGAGGTCTGCTTTGTCATTAACAATTCTGTATAAGGAAATGAGGCATAGCCTGGACAAATAAGGGCAGGTATAAATTTACAGAGGATGACAGAGAGCAGAGAGATGGCAAATAGTCACGAATCGGACCACCTCCCCCCCCCACCCCACCCCCGCTTTCTCCAGACCTACCTGCCTATTTCTTTTTACCTGTCTTCAGAAGGAACCAGGACGTACTATACATTGCTGTCAACTGGGAAAACGACGTGTAGAAGCTGTGATTGCGGGAACCCGGGTAGAAGAGAAGAGGTGCTCTTCCTCGGAGGCCGTGACTGGGCCCGCCAACATTTTTCCTCCCGCTTAATCCAATAGATCGCGTAACTGGAAAAGGAAAGTGCTCTGCGCTTTATATCAAGGAGTCTGTCTACCTGCTATTTCGATCCCTCGGTTAGGGGAACCAATTGTTATAAATGTTAATTATTGGCTCGGATATATAAGGTTTCCCAAAATGGAGTCTTTTACTGAAAATCACTAAAAGAGATAAAATGACATGAATTTACAAACCACCTAAACCAAATGATCCATTTAAAATCGCACGCAGAAAGGTCTGAGTTGTTCTGGTAACATAAAACCTTTGCTGTCAATGCAAATCGCACGAAAAGCAGAGATGCGTTGGAGATTTAAAGGAAACGAGCAACTCTAGCCAGCGGCTGCTGCCCTCCCCGCAGCGCGGCTCGCGAGGGAACACCGCTGGCAAGGAGCGCCCGATGCTAGGTTTCGGCTCTCCAGTGCCTCTTCTGTGCAGGTAACGGCCGCATGCGCATAATTAGTCGATAAAAAAGCATTCAATGGGACAGCATTAGCAGTTGCTAGGGTTTCTCAGCTGGGTTCACATAGGCCTTGATGCAAACACCCCTAGCTGGGACCCACTTGTTTCCCTTCTGGCTTGGAGCAAGATACTTCGGGGCTCCCGGGCAGCTTTCTTGGAATTCTTTCACCATCCAGAACGACGGTGAGGATCCTACTCTACCTACAAATATTTGGTAAGGGAGGGCACAGAGAGGTGTTTCTTCAATAAATTCGTGTCATCGCTCTGGGGCAGTGCGGAGACTCCCCAAATCCGGGCTGAAGTGCCAAAATTCTTTTTCTTGTGCTTAGTCGGAAACTCCGGGTGCCCTCGACCCTTGGGAACTCCGACTCTGACGGCCAGCCTGGCGCCGGAGCAGCAGCCCACCTGCTCCTGGGGGACGCCGCTCCCCACGAGGTCTGAATAGGCCTGGGGCTCAGGCAGAGAGATTTGCGGACTCAGAGAAGAGAAACCCAAAACCAGTCCATTAGTAAATGAGTTTTGTGTTGTCAAGGTTCTTTCCCATCCACTTGCTGTTCTGAAAAATAGATCACGTTTCGTTATCTTTAGTGGGAATCTGCAACGTGACACCGGATCCGCGCGGCCCCCGCCTCCCTCCCTGCCTCTCTCTGCCTGGCTGAGGGGAGCAGGCGGGCCTCCTCAGCTTATTTCTGAACAATGAAGATTTGTCTGTTCCCCAAGTGTATTTATCTATGTATGGAGGGAGGAAGTTTTCTCCTGGAAGCGGGAAGCTCGAGAGCAGAGCCTCCTACTTCCTTGGTGCGAAAACGCCGCGCTGGCCCAAGATTCAGGGCGACCGCCCCCCCACCACCACCACCACAGCCCACACCTGGACAAACAGAGCCAGCTGTGAGCCTGACTCGCCGCTGAAAACCGTGCTGCCCCGCGCAACTCCCGAAAATACCATCTCCGTATTGTCTCGAGGTCGGGGAAGGGAGAAAGAGAGAAACACACACAGACTGATGGACCGACTGAGGGTCAGGGGCTGGGAGAGAGCTCAAATTGGAGGGGAACAGAGCTGGGGTGTGTGTCTTTGGAAGAGTTATCCTCTCTCTCCCTCTACGTGTGTCCCCGCGGCAGGTCTTTCCCAGAGTGTGTCTCTAACTCTTTTATCCATCTGAAAGAGGACGCTCGTTCATTCTGTCTGTATGTGAACCTGTTTCTCATTCTCTCTCCTTATCTCTCTCTTCCTCTCTTTCTCCTCTTTCTCGTTGATTTTCCTGTTCCTCTTCCTCTTTCTTCCTCCTTCCCTCCCTCTCTCTCCCCCTCCTCCTCACCCCCCGCCGGCTCTCCGCGCTCGTTTTTCTCTCTCCCGGACTGGGCACTGTGAGGTTTCACAGAGTGTGTTTATGTCACCCACTGACTGAGGCAGCGCAGGTAAGTTCTCTTGAGAGCAGACCCTCAAGTCTGCGCGGTGTAGTAGGCCTTACTTGGCGAGAACCTTTCACGGGGAGTGGAGGGCCTGGCCTGCAGGGAGGGTGGGCAAAGGTGTATTGGCCACCTAGGGGAGAAAAGGGCTAACCAGCTGCCCTCAGAGAAAGCTCTGACCAATCGCCAGGTTTGAGCTAGAAGACCCTACTCAACATCAGATGGCAACTACCTCTCTGGAAAGTGGAGCCAAGGTGTCACAAGAAATAATTCTTAAGAATTTAAGGGACTCCGCGCCCCGCCCCCCCCATTCCCTGTTTTTTAAAATCTCTCCTTAAGGCAGGTTTATGAAATGAAACTCTCCAAAACCGCTTATCTTCCATTGAATTTCTAATCAACTTTTTTTTCTCAACTTATGTACATCCTGAATACCACATCTGTCTAAGCTAAAAAGAATTTCCTTTTGGGAGGTGAAAGCCTGCAGCTCCTCCTGTTCAGAGGAAAGTGCTAGTGACGGTAATGCAGGGTGACACTAAATAAACAGTTAGGGTGGACTGGAAAGATGGAGTTAATTATCCAGTGAGCTGCATTTCAGCCCGGACCATCAGGGGCTGATTTGTTTTGGCTCATATTTGGAGGAAGGAGACAAACCACTCTCTTCTCCACATCTCCTTGGGATGCTGATCATTCATGTCTTCAACAAAACAAAAAACAACCACTACCCAGGTATCACTGCTTCACTTAAATTTTGGTTTATTACTCCTCTTCAGGCTCTGAAAAAAATGTCCACTCCATTGCCCCATATCCCTGGAGGGAAGAACCAAAGCGACTCAAAAATGCACTCCCACGAGAAAAAAAATGAAGCTATTTAGAGTCCAAATGGTAAGGAGGCCCAATGACAAGGAAAGCAGATATTTAGGGCTCCTCCCCATCTCTTCACTTGAATTCTTACAATAAACTTATAAAACTACGTGTTTATAAAAACTAAGATATTGGCTTGGTTTCATGATGGTTTTACTCCGCTCTCCAAAAAATCAGGCTTCGTGAAATTTGAAATGCAATTAGATTTATCGTTAGCGTGATTCATTGACTATCTGGTTTCCTCAGGTAAACTTGCACTTACATATAAATCCTAGTAATTTGAAACTTCTCCCTCCCCACTTTGCCTCCCCCACTCCCCCACATTCTGATATTAATAATCCCCGGCTGCCCCTCTTTCCGGGTCATTACGGTACTGCTGGTCTCTAATCAATCCTAATGCGATGGCAATTGGAGTCCCTGATGACTGCGGCTCAGGTTTCTTGTAATGGCTCTACCACATTTTCCTGGACCTCCTTCTTTAACCTGAGATGCCAGGGGGACGAGTCTCTTCTCGGCTGCTGATTACTTCAAGATGTGGGGGCTGGCTTGAGCTGAAGGATAAAGACGCGCGCACAGCGTGGCTGCCCACAGCAGGCTGGGCGGCTGGCGAGAGCAGACATATGCACGCGGGGCGCTGCCACCCGAAAACCTTTCGCTACTCTCTTTTCTTTCCCCCCATTTTCCAGGCCCAAACTCACCCTGGTGGACCGAGATGAAGATTCTTAGAGCAGATTTTTTTTTTTTTCCTGGTGCGGAAAGGCCTGGTGGTCTCTGGGACTCTCCAGTTATCGAGCGTTCCCACCCTACAGCGTCCACCCAGCCGCAGGCCTGCCCCTCGTGGGAGTGCATTTTTGAGTCGCTTTGTTTTGGCTCATATTTGGAGGAAGGAGACAAACCACTCTCTTCTCCACATCTCCTTGGGATGCTGATCATTCATGTCTTCAACAAAACAAAAAACAACCACTACCCAGGTATCACTGCTTCACTTAAATTTTGGTTTATTACTCCTCTGCAGGCTCTGAAAAAAATGTCCACTCCATTGCCCCATATCCCTGGTTCAGGAGTGAACGCCTTCTCCCATTGCAAAGAGCCAGCTTCTCTTTCCTTCGGGTCGTTTTCTCCCGATGCCTTCCTCCTCCCCAATTGCCCAATTGTAGAGTGGGTGTCCTGAAGAGAAACTGGAATCTCCGTCCCGCCCCCATCTCATTCACTAACCCTTGACCTTTCTCCTGTTCCTTATCCCAGCAGTGCCTGAAGTTCCCAACCTGTTCCTGACCCAAAACCCAGACCCTGAGACCAGAAGCTTGGCCTGGTCCTGTTGGGATATGACCTCTTCTCCCTCGACTTTTGGGGATTCGTCGCTGGGAATCCTTAGCCTTTAGAGATAAAGGGCCAGCACTCCTTTCTCGCTGGTGCCACCCGGAGAGGACCACAAGTGGGAACTTGCGCCTGCCTCCCTTCTCCCCGGCCGAAAGCTCTAGTTCGCCTCCCCTACTCCCAGTCCAGGCTCGGCAGCCAGGCAATCAGCATGCTCGCGGCATTTGTATTCTTCCATTTCTCAGCCTAAGCCTTTTAGTGTAACCCGAGCTCAGGATAATTGCCACATCTCTGCCGTGATACTTTTTAAAACAAGATAATGCTTCTGAATTGCGGAAGAAAGTACTGCGGACAAATTGGGCGCTGAGCTGCTGAGATGGATCGCTTTGTTAGTTGGGGCCAGTGGTTTGTGACTCAATTAGTGCATTTCTGGGAGCCGCCTGTGTTGTGCAGTAGGGTCAGCTGGAAGCAAACTACCCATGTGGCACCCAGGAGCGGGTAGGAATTCGGGGGGGGGTGGGAGCACTTCAGGCCTGTACCTCAGTCGGTGCATACCCACGCCGTGGATCTCTTTTTGCATTTTCACGCAAGCATGTTGTTCGGGTTCTAAAGGATCCAGATTTTCGCGGACAGAAGCTCGACCGCCTCTGTTCCCAGAAGGGCCGCGCGGCGTTTGTCTGAATGACCAGTCCTCTGAGCAGTGGGAAAAGAGATATTGGGTAGAGGGTGCTGGGAAGGTGCCCACTCACCCATGCTCCTCTGCGCGTCTCGCCCACTCGCTTAGGCTTGGACTTTGAGAAAAAAGGTTTCCAACACCGCTGCAGTGCTTGACAAAGCCCTCCTGGAAGCCAGCAGGGTGAGGCTGCCAGCAAACAGGCGGGCTGCGAGGGACGCTTTTAGGACTTGGAAGAAGGCCGTAAGATGTTTCCTTACCTCTGCTCAAGTTCACCCGCCACCCTCACCCAACACCCGGGTGCAGACCCGGGTCCACGTTTCGCGGACTGATCCTGGGCCTCAGTATAACACGCTGTGCCAGGTGCGCGAGGGCAACCAAGTATCCGCGCGTGGACGCCGGGGGAGGCTTCACCGCCCGGTGTGCTCGCAGCCCTTTCCGCTGGCCCGCAGCGCGGGGTCTCGGAGAGCTGGGCCTCACCCGTTGCCCCGCCGCCTGCACCAGAAACTCCCTCCCCGGGCTGCGCGGGAGCTCTCGGGTGCCGCGTCTGCGCGGGGCCGACTCAGCCCAGGCTTGTAGCCAGAGGTCGCGCTATCTCGCCGGGCTGGCCTGAGGGCTGGGAC
>NW_012119265.1:9100943-9105090 GCF_000951035.1 Colobus angolensis palliatus
GGGGCCGACTCAGCCCAGGCTTGTAGCCAGAGGTCGCGCTATCTCGCCGGGCTGGCCTGAGGGCTGGGACGCGGGCGGGCTTCGGCCCCTGCTCGCTGCTCTCTGGGGTTGTTCCCTCGGGCGGTGCGTGGGGCCCACAGGCGTTGGGGCATGAGCAAAGAGGGTCCGGGGCCTGAAGGGCGGGGACCACAAGGAGGCGCGGGGAGGACAGTGGAGCGGAGAGCCGGCGCAGGCCGGCGGCGGCGCGGCCGGAGGAGAAAGAGGGCGCTGTCTTCCTGGCAAAGGAGTTTTCGCCCGGCCGGCAGGAACCGAAACAAAAAACAAAAACAAGAAAGAAAATCTGCCCGGCCGAGCCCCCGGAGTGAAGAGCGCGCGGCGGGAAGGGTCTGGGATAGCGGAGCGGATTCTCGGCCCAAAGCCTGGGACCGCTCAGCCCACCTTGGCCTCGCCAGCGCCACGTAGTCCCGGACAGGACTTGCAAGGAGGGAGTTTTCTTTGGCTTCTTTAGCTGTCTCCATAATCGCCTTCTTTTAGGGCCATCCCTCCCTCACTTTTTCCCTCCAAAAACTGGAGGCGTTGGGATAAGGACGGCGACGCTTCGCTGGCGAATGAGGTGCCTCAGTTTGCCCGAGACGAGCGGGGGAATCGGGATCTCCTTTCAGTAAGCGGAGCCGGCTTCTCGGTTTCGTGGAACCTGTGGCCGGAAGCCGCGACCCTAGCCAGTCCTTCGCGTCGAAGCGCCGCAGCAAGTGGACTTAGTTTGGCCGCGCATTGCCCAGGAACAGCAAAGAGATGGAAGACTGTCTCAACTGGCCGGGAAGCACACGCAGAGACAAATAAGGTCCCAAAGACAACTACTATCAACCATTCTCCACCCAAATCCACACATCAAAAAAACTGAACTTGTATTAATGCGGGTGAAACAGCTATCCCTCCATTCCAAAAGTACATACTTCTCTGTCATCTACCCAGGATAATGTGTTCTTGCCATGAGCGTAGTAAACCAGACAAAGCAAAACAAAAGGATCCCAGACTCACTTCTCTTCTGCCTTGAAAAGTCACTCTGGATTCATGGACGTAAAGGCCCTCCTGATTTGTACATAGACACTAGAGCCGATCATCTCCATCCACGTCTGCCGCCAGAGCGCCTCAAACTCCAGTCTCTATTTGAATTTCCTGGGAAGTCTTGACTCTTCTGTAACCCTCCAGCAGAATCCAGAATCCAGGTGGCCTTGTAGTTCCGCCTTTGGCAGGAGGGCTCTTTCCTAGGAGTAACTGGGTGGGCTGCAGTCCGTCTGCCTCTTCACATTGAGAAGCGCTTCTCTTGTGGGAACGTCTGTTTCTATTCAGCCGATTTTCTAATTTCTTTGATCAGCCTAAATATTTTCTTGGCAAACGGAAATTGACCATGCCATGAATATGATAACAACCTGCTTGGAAAAAAAGCTATTTTGTTTCCAAGCAGGAGAAAAAAAAGGGGTGGGGGGGACGGTGGAGGAGGCTGGCTGTTAGGAATGCCTGTAACAGATTCCAGCATATACATCTTTTTGCAGTCTCTGAAGCAGCTTTGTGAAAACTGCCTTTTCTCTCTCGTGAAGCTTCTTTCCTTTCTCTCCTCTCAGTTAAAAACACACCTGGTCTCCTAAAAGCCTTTGATACTCTTTATTAAAAAATAGAACTTCAATGGATGCCTCAGGAGACTTTCCCTTTAAAACACAGATGAAAGGCAAGGTTAACACAATGTTCTCTTAATCCCTTTGCCTTCTGAGTCAAAATAAATATTTTCTTCTGCATGTGATTGTACATCCTGCCATTTGGCTATGGCTATAAGCAAATTGACGGTAATAAAAGTGTTTTGAGGCTGTGTATTAAATGCCGTTCTCTTGAAACCAAGGGAGGGGAGGGAGGAGCCTTACTTCACAGGCAAGAATTGGTGGATTTCTGAAAAAGCTGCAAGAAAAGGACCTTTCACCTCTCATTAGTGATGCCATCAGTGCTCAGGCAGAGTGGAGCTGAGGTCATGTTACATATGGCACACAGTCTGCTCAGCACTTGAAACGTCAGCTTTGAAATTTTAGAGAGGGGAAAGGTCATCTTTAATAAGCTAAAGTCTGGGGCTCCCATTGCCCTCATTGCTAGCTGGGTGGGTGTCCATATGCTTCAAACCCTCTGCACAAGTTTTTTTTTTTTTTTCTTTTTCTTTTTAATTTGCAGTTTTAAGCTGATTTTTGTTTCTTCATTGAAATCTTAATGTTTTCAGCTGTTAATACTCCAAAAGGCCTTTCATTTTTATAACAACTTTGTCATCTTTCCTTTTCTTTTCATGCAATCATAAAACTGTCTGTTCTGAGTGATAGCTTTTTAGAGTTCAACTTCCCAGGAGAAATGAAGTGTATCTGTCCATCTGCATACATGAATCCAGACATGTGGGCTATAGGGTTACCCTTCTGAATGGGTAATTTAGACTTCACTCTCATATACTCATTATTTACTGAACCTTCAAAACATTGAAACTTCCGTATTATATGAAAACACTAGTTTCTGAAAACTTCCTGGGTACCACTAAAATTTTTCATGCCAGTTACTGAAATTTCACATTTTATTTTTACCATATGGGAGAAACTCTCAAATCAGAATATACCACTTTTTCTAGAAGGCTTGAAATTAAGACTACCCAACAGATCCTATAATGGTAGATACAGTACTGAAAAAAAAGGTGCTAACATCTCACTTCCTTGTTCAGAAAATATTAGAAACATTTGTGATTGTTTCATCCTCATATTTGTTCAAGAAGTGAAGTCAGGCCGGGCACGGTGGCTCAAGCCTGTAATCCCAGCACTTTGGGAGGCCGAGATGGGCGGATCACGAGGTGAGGAGACGGAGACTATCCTGTTTAACACGGTGAAACCCCGTCTCTACTTAAAAAAATACAAAAAACTAGCTGGGCGAGGTGGCGGGCGCCTGTAGTCCCAGCTACTCCGGAGGCTGAGGCAGAAGAATGGCGTAAACCCAGGAGGCAGAGCTTGCAGTGACTCCATCTCAAAAAAAAAAAAAAAAAAAAAAAAAGTGAGGTCAACCATAGCTCACGCCTGTAATCACACACTTTGGGAGGCCAAGGTGGGTGGATCACCTGAGGTCAGGAGTTCAAGACCAGCCTGGTCAATAAAGTGAAATCCAATTTCTACCAAAAATACAGAAATTAGCCGGGCATGGTGGCACATGCTTGTAATCCCTGATACTTAGGAGGCTGAAGCAGGAGAATCACTTGAACCTGGGAAGCAGAGGTTGCAGTGAGCTGAGATCGCATCACTGCAGTCCACCCTGGGTGACAGATAAGACTCCATCTCAAAACAAAACAAAACAAAAAAACCAAAGCAACTGAACTACCCCAAATCTCTTCACAGCCACTGTAAAGATGGATAAAAATACTTTTATGTAGGCCGGGCGCGGTGGCTCAAGCCTGTAATCCCAGCACTTCGGGAGGCTGAGGTGGGCACATCACAAGGTCAGGCATTCAAGACCAGCCTGGCCAACATGGTGAAACACCGTCTCTACTAAAAATACAAAAATTAGCCGGGCCTGGTGGCGCTCGCCCGTAATCCCAGCTACTCAAGAGGCTGAGGCAGGAGAATTGCTTGAACCCAGGAGGCAGAGGTTGCAGTGAGCCGAGATGCGCCACTGCACTTCAGCCTGGGAGACAGAGCAAGACTATGTCTCAACAAAAATAATAACAATACTTTTATGTAACCCTGTAAGGAACTTCTCAATAGTGATTTGTTACTCAGTTCCAGAACATTTTTTTTCATATGGTACCCACAGTCCAAGAGGAGCAGCCTCAGCACACCATTACATGCATTCCTCACTTATTTTTCTTTGTATCTGTCAACTCTTTTTTTTTTTTTTTTTACCTTTTTTAGAGATAGGATCTTGCTACATTTCCCAGGCTGCACTCAAACTCCTGGGCTCAAGCAATCCTCCCACCATAGCCTCCTGAGTAACTGGGACTATAGGCATGTGCCAACATGCCTGGCTACTTGTCAACCTTTTTCTTTTTTTTTTTTTGAGACAGAGTCTCCCTCTGTCGCCCAGGCTGGAGTGCAGTGGTGCAATCTCTGCTCACCGCAACCTCTGCCTCTGGGATTCAAGC
>NW_012119265.1:9105673-9118565 GCF_000951035.1 Colobus angolensis palliatus
AAAAAAAAAAAAAAAAAAAGTGTAAATAAAATAACACAACAATGTATGCTAATCAGCTTCAAACAAGTAGATTCAATTACATTTTAAAATCCTTTTTCCCACTCTGCAAATCGAAAATATTGGAAAAATCTTTAAACATTCTCTTGAGCCAACTAGGGGTTCCTTATTACTAAAGAATTTAATGATGGTGATATGCAGATAGGTGTTGGTTTTGCTTTGTGTCTAATCGGATTCTCAAAAATCCTTAATTTCAAATGAGCAAAATTTTAAAAGAACAGTTTTGCATAATAGCAACTGAAACTATAAATGGGAAGGATGATTTTTACAAGCAAATGACATTAAGTAAATAATTTATTTCTAATCACTTTGCTACATTAGGGTTTGCTAATGAGCTAGTGGACTTTGTGATACTTTAGCTAACCCAAGGCACTTGAGGCTTTGATGACCCAAATGGTTTAGTAAGTTCAATCAATCTAGTCAATAGAAAGTGAAGATAAAGATGCACGCTGTGGTCTTAGGGAGTGCAAGTGCATGCATATGTGTGTGTGCATATGTGTTTGGGAGGGAGATTATGTTGCTTTTTCAATTTTAAAGTTCCCCAAATACTCCTGGAAAATTTATGAGCAGATTGCATCACTCCAGTAAGCCTGAAAAAGCAAGAAGTGAAATATTTCAAGAGGCAGATTCATCAATGATAGGTTAATAACTCATTAAAGGCCTATAAAAGGAATCATAGTAATTTTCTTTTCTTTCTTTTTTTTCTTTTTGAGACAGAGTCACACTCTGTCACCCAGGCTGGAGTGCAATGACACGATCTCGGCCTCACAGCAACCTCCACCTCCCAGGTTCAAGCAATTCTCCTGCCTCAGTCTCCCAAGTAGCTCGGATTACAGGTGCCTGCCACCATGCCCAGATAATTTTTGTATTTTTAATAGAGATGGGGGTTTCACCATATTGGCCAGGCTGGTCTCGAACTCCCGACCTCAGGTGATCCGCCTGCCTCAGCCTCTCAAAGTTCTGGGATTACAGGCATGAGCCACCACGCCGAGCCCAATTTTCATTTCTTTTAGCATACCTCATTCAAGAACATGTAATATTTTACATGCCTGATCTCATCCATCTCAAAATTTTGGGAAGTATCATCCTTATTACAAACAGTGATTATCTCTATTATAAAAACATAGCAAAAGCTGGGCACAGTGGCTCAAGCCTGTAATCACAACACTTTAGGAGGCTGAGATGGGAGGATCACTTGAGCCCAGGAGTTCAAGACCAGCCTGGGAAACATAGTGAGACCCTGTCTCTACAAAAAAATTTAAAAGCCAGGCATGGTGGTATGCACCTCTGGTCCCAGTTACTGGGGAGGCTGTAGCCAGAGTATTACTTGAGCCCAGGAGTTTGAGGCTGTAGTGAGCTGTGATTGTACCATTGCACTCTAGCCTGGGCAACAGAGCAAGACCCTGCTTCAAAAAAAAAAAATCCAAAACACCATGGCAGAGAGTTTGCGTAATTTGCTTAAGGTAATATAATTCAGAGGCAGTTTGGGGGCAAGAGCTATAAATCCCAGATCCTTCCCAATTTATTTAAAAGGCAATTTTTCACAAAGAGGTCAGTGATTAAAGTGACTTGGATTTAGTGAGTTTTTGTAAAATATTTTTTTCCTTAAACTATTTTGGAAAATATTTTTTTCCTCTATAATTCAGGGTCAAGATTTGTGAGAAATTTTATAAATGTCTTTAAATTACCAAGAAAAATAATGTAACATGAAGTGGCATCAGCCCACCTAGATCTGGTAGTTCTTCCATTCTGTCTGGAAATAAGCCATAGTCTTAGTTGGTACAAATGTCATGTGGGAGGAGACACACAGATTACAGAACCATGAGGTAATTATTACAGCTTAACTGTCCCACACAGAAGCTATTAAGTGATCATAAACAGTGTTACAATAGAATACACATCCTATGACAAGATTTGGCCTGTACTGTCACTGTTTACAATTCTTTCTTTGGCTTATTGAGGAGAAGAAATACAAGATATACTAGAAATTAAGAATTTGGTTGATCTTTAGGGCAATGTTTCACAAACTGTAGTGTACGTGCAAATGACCTGAAACATTTATAAAATATAGTTTACTGGACCCTGCCCCAGGAGTTTCTGATTCCCTCAAAGTGGGACCATAAAATCTGCATTTTAACAAGCACCTCAGATCATTTATTTTTGAGACGGAGTTTCGCTCTGTCGCCCCGGCTGGAGTGCAATGGCATGATCTCGGCTCACTGCCACCTCCGCCTCCCGGGTTCAAACGATTCGCCAGCCTCAGCCTCCAGAGTAGCTGGGATTACAGGCGCTCGCCACCATGCCCAGCTAAATTTTGTATTTTTAGTAGAGATGGAGTTTTGCCATGTCGGCCAGGCTGGTCTCAAACTTCTGACCTCAGGTGATCCACCCACCTCAGCCTCCGGAAGTGCTGGGATTACAGGCTTGAGTCACTGCGCCCAGCGCACCCCGGATAATTTTGATGCAGCTGGTCGGTGGGCTTTGAGAATAAACATCCACTCTGCCTAAGAGCAGAGCATAACAAATCAGCAGGAGTAAGTCTAAACTTCAAATTTTTACCTAATCAAAATTTACTTTTCTTTGTACCATTTTGGCAGGATGGGAGGAGAATCTTTGGGTTTCTGAAGAATGTTGTAGGAATTAAAATGTCTCTAGCTAGTAATTAGATATGAAATCATTTGTCCTTTTTAGGTGATTGATCTTGCTAAATGAGGCAGTAGGAAGTGACACCAAATCAGGAGTGACAAGAAAGAAAAACCTCTGAAGAGAATACAAGCACCGTTGCAAAAATTAAGCAAATCTCATGGTCCAATGAACAGTGCAGGGTAGCCAGTATTGCTAGCTAAATGCCAGCTTAAATGGCCAAAAGTTTTTAAACATCTCTTCATTGTACATGACCCCTGTGGAATAGTGTGACTCAATTAGACCTGCCCTCCCTCTAGATTTGCAAGAAATGGAGATGCTCTGGAGAGTTGTCACAATATGATAAAAGGAGTAGAAAATAGGCTCTATGAAGAAGTTAAAAGTGGTTGTCCAGGCTGGGCACAGTGGCTCACGCCTGTAATCCCAGCACTTTGGGAGGCTGAGGCAGGCAGATCACCTGAGGTCTGGAGTTCAAGACTAACCTGGCCAAAATGGCGAAATCCCGTCTCTACTAAAAATACAAAAATTAGCCAGGCATGGTGGTGCATGCCTGCAGTCCCAGCTACTTGGGAGACTGAAGCAGGAAAATCACATGAACCCTGGAGGCGGAGGTTGCTGTGAGCAGAGATCGCACCACTGCACTCCAGCCTGGGCAACAGAGGGAGACTCCGGCTCAAAAAAAAAGAAAGTTGTTGTCTACATTGCAAATAGAGGTCATCTGTTGCTTATAAAGGTTTATAAAGGGTTTTTATAACAAAGAACACATAAATCACAGCTTCTCATTCATAAAAGATATTAAATACTGAAAAGATTAATAATCATAATTTATAATATTTTCCCTTTAAAGATAACTTGAAAATGAGATAATGGAAACATAGACACCAGACTCTTTGCTGTTGGAAGAGGCTGAGAAGTCAACTGGCAGTTGAACCTGCCAATCTTAGTAGAATCCTTTAGAAAACATTCTTGGTGGGACAACCCTCAGCTCTGCTTAAACACTTGAATATTGGAGAACTCATTATTTCACATCTGTCTTGCATGTTTCAAGACACATCAAAACAAGAAAGATGTACATGGTGATCATAAAGTCACATGGAATCCATGATCCTGTACAAACTAGATAAAATGTGAATAACATGGAGGGGCTCTTCTAATTACTTGTTGGTCAAGTAGAAAGTAAACTGTACTAGCTAAACTGCTTTCTCAAGTTTCCATTTTAGGTATTTCTACTGTTTGCCCACTGCCTAGTAGGCTTCTGGAGTTCACTATAGGAAAAGTAAATATTGTCATTTCAAATAAAGCACTGTTTATTATATAACAGAACAGAGGCTGCTTTCTATTTTTGAGACTCTGCTAAATTAATTGCGGACAGTAGCCAAAGCAGCTGCCCAGGAGATGGTGTTTTCCAACAGCTACGGTTCTTAAAGCTAAACTGGGATTCATGTTTGTCTATAAAGTGGCATCACATTGTTCTTTTCATCAAATGTGTTTGGCTGCTATGGGGATTTCATAAATGGGGGTACCATTTGTACTACTTTACCAGCCCATGTGACTCCTGCATTGAGGACAAATGATAAGCCAAGACAGATAAAGTCAAACTTGAAGGCTTCCATGAATGAGAGTTAGCCCAGATTCTTCTAGATGAAAGAGAAAAGATGGCCTTAATGCCCATTTCCATCTAAAACAGGGTTTCCAAAACTTTGGTAGGTTGAGATTGGGCTCAGTACTTTTTTTTTTTTTTTTTTTTTTTGAGGCAGAGTCTCGCTCTGTCGCCCGGACTGGAGTGCAGTGGCCCGATCTCAGCTCACTGCAAGCTCCGCCTTCCGGGCTCACGCCATTCTCCTGCCTCAGCCTCCCAAGGAGCTGGGACCACAGGCCCCGCCACCTCGCCCGGCTAGTTTTTGTATTTTTAGTAGAGACGGGGTTTCACCATATTATCCAGGATGGTCTCGATCTCCTGACCTCGTGATCCGCCCGTCTCGGCCTCCCAAAGTGCTGGGATTACAGGCTTGAGCCACCGCGCCCGGCCGGGCTCAGTACTTTGTTTTAATAATGTTTCCACATCCATTTTAATCTGGTGCCCATACTTTGCTACCTATATTTTGAGAAATACCAGTCTAAATCAGTGATAGGGAAAATACATCTGGACTGAGTGGTGATTTAAAAGAAACAAAGTTTTAGTTAAAAAGAGAATGTTATTTCAGGAATAACACTTTGCACTTCCGTAACACTTTCTGTCTTTCAAAGGACTTCTTACACATGATCCTCACTTGTGAGATGGATTAGGAGGGACAAAATTATTAACTTTATTTTAAAAATAAAGAAGCTGAGACAGAGTAGCTAAGTGACTGGATATGGGAGGTGGAAGCCTGAGCTTTCCCATCTTTGTTTACACAATTCAGTCTCATTTTTAGCAGATCAAAACATACAGATAAACCTCAAGCTCTTTAATGGCTATAACATATTTCATGGCTATTATTTTAATTATCTAACTGTTTTAGATAATTTAGATAATCATCAAAGACATGTTGATGAATGTGTCTTTTTTCCCCAAGCTTTTTCTTGTATGACTAATGTTTTATTACTATCTTTTCACACATATCTTTGAGTCTTGTATGAATATTTTGTTAGAGTAAATTGCTAAAAGTTAAATTGCTGAGTCAAAGGGTATATATATATTTTTACATATATAAGTGTGTACATATGTGTGTGTATATATATATATACCCACACATATGTACATACACCCACCCACACCCCCCACACACACACATATATATTTTTTCAGACAGCGTCTCACTCTGTTGCCCAGACTAGAGTGCAATGGCACAATCACAGCTCACTGCAGCTTCCACTTCCTGGGTTCAAGCAATCTTCCCTCCTCAACCTGTCGAGTAGCTGGGACTGCAGTTACACACCACCATGCCCCACCAATTTTTTTATTTTTGTAGAGACAGGGTCTCACTACGTTTCCCAGGCTGGTCCTGAACTCCTGGACTCAAGCAGTCCTCCCACCTCAGCCTCCCAAAGTGCTGGGACCATAGGTGTGAGCCACCATGCCCAACTGGGGTAGATGTATTAAAATTTTCATGTATATTATTAGATTGGCCTTCAAAAATGTGTACCATTTTGTACTACCCTTGACAACATACAAAAAACTATCTTTCCCTAAATGCCTGTTTAATCTTTGCCCATCTAATTGGAAAATTGTGGCAAATTTAAAATTTTTCATTTTTATTACTAATGCAGTTAGCATCTTTCAAAATTATGTCTAAGTAAATATAATGAGATAAAGCATACAAATCTAAAATATACAGGTCAATGGCTTTTTAACATATATATCATCTGAGTAACCATCATCCAGATATATAACACATTTATACTATTTCTACTATTAATACCTCAGAAAGTTCTCTCTTGCCACTTTACCCACCTACCCAGAGATAATCAGGCAAAATGAACTATTATTAGAAGTCAGAAGACTGCTAATATTAGATGCTGAC
Source organism: Colobus angolensis palliatus (assembly GCF_000951035.1). Classification (NCBI taxonomy): domain Eukaryota; kingdom Metazoa; phylum Chordata; class Mammalia; order Primates; family Cercopithecidae; genus Colobus; species Colobus angolensis. Next base: position 9,111,877 of record NW_012119265.1, read on the forward strand.
TTGTAATAGTAATTCATTTTGCCTGTTCTTGAATTTAATATCAATGAAAGCAAACAGTTTTATGATGTCTATGCTCAACATAGTATCTGTGAAGGCTGGGCATGGTAGCTCACACCTATAATTCCAGCATTTTGGGAGGCCAAGGTGGGCAAATTGCCTGAGATCAGGAGTTCGAGACCAGTCTGGCCAACACGGCAAACCCCATCCCAACTGAAAATGCAAAAATTAGCCGGGCGTGGTGGCACGTGCCTGTAATCCCAGCTACTCAGGAGTCTGAGGCAAGAGAATCACTTGAACTGCGAGGCAGAGGTTGCAATGAGCCGAGATCGCACCACTGCGCTACAGTCTGGGTGACAAGAGCAAGAGCGAAACTGTCTCAAAAAATATATATATATATATATCTGTGGACTCATTTATGCTGTTGTGCATAGTAGCCATTCATTCTTTTTTATTAATGTGTTATATTCCATCATATGACTACAAACTAGGTTATCCACTCTGCTGCTAATGGGCATTGGAGTTGATTCCAGTTTCTTACTGGAATGAATAAAGTTGCTGTGAACATACTTGTGTATGTCTTCTATTGGGCGTAAATTCTCATATCTCTTGGTTATATACCTGACATTGAATTGCTAACTCAAAGAAGACATACAAATGACCAACAGATGTATGAAAAAATGCTCAGTGTCACTAATCACCAGGAAAATGCAAATTAAAGCCACAGTGAGATATTGCCTCATATCTGTTAGAATGGTTGTTATCAGAAAGATGAAAGATAAGTTTTGGCAAGAACGCAGAGAAAAGAGAACGCTTGTACACTGTTGGTGGGAATGTGAATTAGTACAGACATTAGGGAAAACAGTATGGAGGCTGCTCAGAAAATTAAAAATATAGCTATCATATGATATAGCAATCCCACTTCTGGGTATATATCCAGGGGAAGTGAAATTAGTATATCAAAGAGATATCTTCACCCCCAGGTTCTTTGCAGCATTCTATTTACGTGTATATATAAGATGCTAACTGCATTAATAATAAATTGCCAAGATAAGTAATCAACCTAAGTGTCCATTGATGAATGAATGGATAAAGAAAATGTGTATACTATACAGCCTTAAAAAAGAAGGAAATCTTGTCATGTGCAACAACATGGATGAACCCGGAGCACATTATGCGAAGTGAAATAAAGCAGGCACAATCTCACTAAAATCTGTGAAATCTAAAAACATCAAACTCGTAGAAACAGACTAGAATGGTGGTTGCTAGAGGCTGGGAGGGCGAGGGGAGATGTTGGTTAAGGGTACAAAGTTTCCATAAAAGAGGATGAATAAGTTCTAGATATCTATTGCACGACATGGTGAATATGGTTAATAATAATATATACACAAAAACTGCTAAGAGAGTGGATCTCAAAATGTTCTCACCACATACAAAAAAGATAACTATGTGAGGTGATGGATATGTTAATTAGCTTGATCATAGTATGATGAAAGTATAAATGATTGTAGTCATTTCACAATCTATACATATATTAAAATATCATGTTGTACACTGTAAATATATACAAATATATACAATTATTATTTGTCAGTTGTACCTCAATAAAGCTGGCCAAAATATTGCTAAGTCATAGAGTAGGTGTGTGTAGCTTTAACAGACACTGTCAGAGAGTTTTCCAAAGTTACACTCCCAACAGCAGTTGTATGAGAGCTCCTGTTGCTCCACATTCTTCCAAATACTCAGTATTTTCAGTCTTTTAAGTTTTTAGACTCTCATAAATGTGTAATGGTGTCTTGTAGTTTAAGTTTGCACTTGCCTGAAGAATAATGATGTTGTCTATCTTTTCATACACATAATGGCCATTGGGATATTCTCTTTTGTGTGATGCTTGTTCAAGCCTTTTGCCCATTCCTTATAAAAATATTTTTGTCTTATTTGATTTGTGTAAGTTCTTTATAGATTCTGGATAGAACCCCTTTGTCAGACAGATGGATAGATAATGATAATATTATCCCTGCCTGTGACTTACTGGTTCACTCTTTTATTGATATTTTTTAGTAAACAAAATAACTTTTTATTTCCATGAAGTCCAATTATGCTTTTATTCTTGTATGGATATTGTCTTTTTATTCTGTTTAAGAAATCTTTGCCTACCCTAAAATCATGAATATTCTCTCCTATATTTTCTTCTAGAAGTTTGATTTTTTAATTTGATATTTATATTTATGAGCAATCTTGAATAATTTTTGTATATGGTGTAAAGTAGAGGTCAAGTGTATTAGTTCATTTTCAATGCTGCTGATAAAGACATACCTGAAACTGGGAACCAAAAGAGGTTTATTTGGACTTACAGTTTCACATGGCTGAGGAGGCCTCAGAATCATAGTGGGAAGTGAAAGTCACTTCTTTTTTTTTTTTTTTGAGACGGAATCTCACTCTGTCGCCCAGGCTGGAGTGCAGTGGCTGGAACTCGGCTCACTGCAAGCTCCGCCCTCCGGGTTTACCCCATTCTCCTGCCTCAGACTCCCAAGTAGCTGGGACTACAGGCGCCAGCCGCCACGCCTGGCTAGTTTTTTTGTAGTTTTTAGTAGAGACGGCCTTTCACCGTATTAGCCAGGATGGTCTCGATCTCCTGACCTCGTGATCCGCCCGTCTCGGCTTCCCAAAGTGCTGGGATTACAGGCTTGAGCCACCGCGCCCGGCGAAAGTCACTTCTTAAATGGTGGCAGTAAGAGAAAAATGAGGAAGAAGCAAAAGCGGAAACCGTTGATAAACCTATCAGATCTCCTGAGACTCACTATCACAAGAATAGTATGGAAACCAGCCCCCATGATTCAATTACCTCCCCCTGGGTTCCTCCCACAACATGTGGGAATTCTGGGAGATACAATTCAAGTTGAAATTTGGGTGGGGACACAGCCAAACCATATCATCAACTTTGTGTTATTTTTCTCCATATGGATATCCAAGAGTTCTAGCCTCGTATGTTGAAAAAAAACCCTGTACTTTTGTTTTTCTTTTCTTTTTTGTCCTTTTTTTTTTTTTTTTTTGAGACAGAGTCTTGCTCTGTCGCCAGGCTGGAGTGCAGTGGTGCGATTTCAGCTTACTGCAGCCTCTGCCTCCCGGGTTCAAGTGATTCCTCTGCCTCAACCTCCCAAATAGCTGGGACTACAGGCGCATGCCACCACACCTGGGTAATTTTTTGCATTTTAGTAGATACAGGGTTTCACGATGTTGGCCAGGATGGTCTTGATCTCCTGACCTCCTGATCCACCCACCTCGGCCTCCCAAAGTGCTGGGATTACAGACATGAGCCACTGTGCCCTGCCAAAACCTGTACTTTCTACCACAGAATTGCAGTGGCACCTCAGAGGAAAATCATTCAGTGGTTCACCATTAAATATGTCAGCTGTAATTTCTGAGTTTTCTGTAGATAGCTTTTGTCAGATTAAAAAAATTCCCTTCTATTAATTTGCTGAGCACTTTTTTTCCTGAGTAGGTGTTATATTTTATCAAATGCTTTTTCTGTATTGATTAAGACAATTATATAGTTTTCTTTGATAAACCACAGTTGGTAATGATGTGTTATCTTTTTTATTTCTCTGTATTCAACTTGCTAATGTTGTATTTATACTTTTTATAATAAAATGTATTATGATTTTATGATATATAATATATTATTTATACTTTTCTAAAACATATTAATAATCCTTTCCATATGAAGAAAAGATTTTTGTTTTGGCATCAAATTTACATTAGCCATAATAAAATATGTTAGCCACAAAAACAGTGTTCTCTTTTTCTCTAACCTCTGAAAGGGTTTGAGAAAGATTGTCAGTATTCCTTCTTAAATATTTGGAAGAAGTCACCTTTGAAGACATCTGGGCCTGGATTATCTTTGTGAAATTAAAAAAAAAAAAAAACATGAATTTCTTTATAAGCACTGTTCAAGCTGTATTCCACAAATTTTGATGTTTTATTTTCATTATTCTTCAATTCAAAGTATTTTCTAGTTTTCTTTGTGATTTTTTCTTTGGCCCGCAGGTCATTTAGAAGTATATTCCTTAATTTTTATACATTTTGGAATTTTCTACTTATCTTTGTGTATTGATTTCTGGTGGTCAATGAATATACTGCATATAATTTCAGTCCTTTGAAATTGTTTAGACTTGCTGTATGCCCCAGCCTATGGTCTATCTTTGGTATGCGCTTGAAAAGAATGTGTATTCTGCAGTAGCCGGGTATAGTGTTCTATAAATATCAATTAGGTCAAGTTGCTTAATAGTGTTGTTTAAATATATCTGTATTGACTTTTTGGTCTTCTTGTTTTTAATAGTTACTGAGAAATGTCTGTTAAAAACAATTAAGGCCAGGCTCGATGGTTCACACCTGTAATCCTAACACTTTGGGAGGCTGAGGTGGGCAGATCACTTGAGGTCAGGAGTTTGAGACCAGCCTGGCCAACACGGAGAAACCCCATCTCTACTAAAAATAAATAAATAAATAAATAAAGACCGGGAGCAGTGGCTCATGCCTGTAATCCCAGCACTTTGGGAGGCTGAGGCAGGCAGATCATGAGTTCAAGAGTTCGAGACTAGCCTGGCCAACATGGTAAAATCCCATCTCTACTAAACATACAAAAATTAGCAGGGCGTGGTGGTGCACACCTGTAATCCCAGCTACTTGGGAGGCTGAGGAAGGAGAATCACTTGAACCTGGGAGGTGGAGGTTGCAATGAGCCAAGATCTCACCATTGCACTCCAGCCTATACAATAGAGTGAGACTCTGTCTCAAAAAAACAAAAACAAAAATTATCCAGGCGTGGTGGTGGGCACCTGTAATCTCAGCTACTCAGGAGGCTGAGGGAGAAGAATCACTTGAACCGGGGAGGCGAAGGTTGCAGTGAGCCGAGATCACACCACTGCACTCCAGCCTGGGCGACAAAGTGAGACTCTGCCTAAGAAACAAAACAAACAAACAAAAAACCTACAATCATGATTGTGAATTTGTCTATTTCTCCTTTTAGTTCAGCTCATATATTTTAAAGTTATGTTACTATGTCCAGACAAATTTAGAATTGTTGGGTCTTCCTGTTGAAGCAAACCTTTTTAGTATTATGAAATGTACTTCCTTATCTCTAGTAATACTTCCTACCTGAAAGTATACTTTGTCTCATAAATATGGTCATACCAGTTTTCTTTTCTTTCTTTCTTTTTTTTTTTTAGACAGGGTCTCACTCTGTCACCTAGGCTGTAGTGCACAATCTCAATTCAATGCAACCTCCGCCTCCTGGGTTTGAGCAATTCTCCTGCCTCAGCCTCCTGAGTAGCTGGAATTACAGGCACATGCCACCACGCCTGGCTAATTTCTATATTTTTAGTAGAGATGGGGTTTCACCATGTTGGCCAGGCTGGTCTTGAACTCCTTACCTCAAGTGATCCACCCACCTGGGCCTCTCAAAGTGCTGGGATTACAGGTGTGCGCCTCTGTATCCGGCCTCCAGCTTTCTTTTTATTAATATTTTCATGCTGTCCTTTACCCATCTTATTGCTGTCATCTGTGTCCTTATGTTTAAAGTGTGTTTCTAATGAACTACATATCATTTAGTGTTTTATAAAGAAAACTGACATCCAATTACACTTGACAAACTTACTGATATGATCTGATGTAACTCTACCATCTATTTGTTTTCTGTTGGCTTCATCTTGTCTATATTCCTCCTTTCTAACTTGTTTTCTAGTAATTTAGTGGCTTGGTTTTTTTTTTTTTTTTTGAGACGGAGTCTTTCTCTGTCGCCCGCGCTGGAGTGCGGTGGCCGGATCTCAGATCACTACAAGCTCCGCCTCCCGGGTTTACGCCATTCTCCTGCCTCAGCCTCCCGAGTAGCTGGGACTACAGGCGCCCACCACCTCGCCCGTCTAGTTTTTTGTATTTTTAGTAGAGACGGGGTTTCACCGTGTTAGCCAGGATGGTCTCGATCTCCTGACCTCGTGATCCGCCCATCTCGGCCTCCCAAAGTGCTGGGATTACAGGCTTGAGCCCCCGCACCCGGCCGGCTTGGTTTTTTTTTAAGAGACAGAGTCTCACTCTGTTGCCCAGGTTGGAGTATAACAGTGTTATCATAGCTCACTGTAACCGCGAACTCCTGGGTTCCAACAGTCTTCCCATTTCAGCCTCCCAAGCAGCTAGGACTATAGGCATGGACCCCCATACCTAGTTAATTTTTAAACTTTTTTGTAGAGACAGAGTCTCTCTGTGTTGTCCAGGATAGTCTCAAACTCCTGGCCTCAAACAATCCTCCCACCTCAGCCTTCCAAAGCATTGGACTTACAGGCAAGAGCCACCCTACACAACCCATTAACTTTTTATTTCATTTTATTTTGTCTCCACTTAATTTTTATTTTTTTTAGTAACTACAAAATGACATATTTGAAATATTAAGTCCTCCTACTCAGGAATATGGTATATTTCATTCTTTTTTTTTTTTTTTTTTTTGACACGGAGTCTCGCTCTGTCGCCCGGGCTGGAGTGCAGTGGCCAGATGTCAGCTCACTGCAACCTCTGCCTCCCAGGTTCAAGCAATTCTCCTGCCTTCTCAGCCTCCTGAGTAGCTGGAATTACAGGCACATGCCACCACGCCTGGCTAATTTCTATATTTTTAGTAGAGATGGGGTTTCACCATGTTGGCC
>NW_012119265.1:9118670-9137037 GCF_000951035.1 Colobus angolensis palliatus
CCCGTCTCGGCCTCCCAAAGTGCTGGGATTACAGGCTTGAGCCACCGCGCCCGGCCTCATTCTTTATTTAGGTCATGTTAAGCCTGCAGTGAGTTAAGTGGTGTCCCCTTGACATTCCTGTCTACATGGAATCTCAGGATACAATCTTATTTGAAAATAAGATCCCTGCATATATAACTAAGGAAAGAACCTGGTGTGGTGGTGCCTGTTGTCCCAGTTACTTGGGAGGCTGAGGCAAGAGAATTGCTTGAGCCCAAGAGTTTGAGGCTGTAGTGAGCTAGGATCATGCCATGACATTTCAGCCTGGATGACAGAATGGGACCCTATCTCTAAAATATACACACACACACACATATATGTATATACACATATATGCTTATATGTGTATATATACATACTTTTATGTGTGTAAATATATACATATGTATATATACACATATAAGTATATATGTGTGTATATACATATATGTGTATATATACTTATGTGTGTAAATATATACATACATATGTGTGTGTAAATATATATACATATATATGTGTATATATACACACATATATATGTGTGTGTGTGTGTGTATAGTGCCGTCGCTGGCTCATGCCTGTAATCCCAACACTTTGGGAGGCTGAGATGGGAGGATTGCCTGAGTCCATGAGGTGGAGGCCAGCTTGACCAACATTGTAAGAGGCTATCTCTAAAAAAAGTTTTAAACCTAGCTAGGTGTGGTGGCACACACATATAGTCCCAGATACTCTGAGATAGGAAGATCACTTCAGCCTGGGAAGTTGAGCCTGCAGTGAGCTATGATTGTGCCACTGTACTCCAGCCTGAATGACAGAGCAAGACCCTTTCTCAAAAAATTTTAAATATATATATACACACACATAAATATATATGGTAAGGATTGAGATGATATTGTACAGGACTATTGTGGTCCCTAAATTCATTGAGAGTATCCTTGTAAGAGACTGAAAAGGACACCCAGAGGTGCAGAGAAGGCAATGTGAAAATAGAGGTAGAGATTGGAGTAATCTGTCTTTAAGCCAAGAGACACCAAGAATTGCCAAAACCACTAGAAGCTAGAATAGCAGCATAAGCAGTACCTCCCTCACGGCCTCCAAAACCAACTTTGCTGGCACCTTCATTTAAGACTTCTAGCCTCCTGAACTATGAGAGAATAAATTTCTATTGGTTTAAGCCACCCAATTTATGGTGATTTGTTATGGCAGCCCTAGGAAACCAATCCAAACCCTTCAGGAAAGTTTTAGGGTTTATTAATATAAACCTTGTAAAAGTCTTGTTGAATTTATTCCTAGCGATTTTATTAGATACCTTTTATCACTACCATGAATAAATTTTTTTTTTTTTGAGATGGAATCTCGCTCTATCATCAGGCTAGAGTGCAGTGGCATGATCTTGGTTCACTGCAACCTCCACCTCCCGGGTTCAAGCGATTCTCCTGCCTCAGCCTCCACCTGGGCCTACAGGTGCCTGCCACCACGCCCAGATAATTTTTGTATTTTTAGTAGAGATGGGGTTTCACCATGTTGGCCAGGATGGTCTCAATCTCTTGACCTCATGATCCACCTACCTCAGCCTCCCAAAGTGCTGGGATTACAGGCATGAGCCACCATGCCCGGCCCTTGAATAAAATATTTTTAAAGAACTTTTATTTGATTACTGCTGGGAATCAAATAAAGATCTAGAGAAGCTATGATCTTTTATCTGGCCTTCTTATTGAATATGGGTCTAACTATTTTTTATTATTCCCATTGACTTTCTAGGTTGACCTCAAAAAACAAACTGAAGAAAATAAAATTTTATATTCCCACCATCTAGAGATTACCATGGTAAACCTAAGCAGATTTCTTTGTGTTGAGTATCTCAAATTTGTTGTGTAAAATATCCTAGGTCATGATATAATGGTTTTCAATACACTACCATATTTATTCCATTAATATTTTATTTATAACATATCTGTTCTGACTGGTGAAACTGCTCTATTGTCATGGTTTTGTTGGTGTTGTTGTTGTTGTTGCTTTGAGAAGGGGTCTCACTCTGTCACCCAGGGAGTTCAGCAGCATGATCATGACTCGCTGCAGCTTTGACCTCTGGGACTCAAGGGATTCTCCTATCACAGTCTCCAGCGTAGCTGGGATAACAGGTATGCGCCACCACGCCTGGCTAATTTTTTAAATTTTTTGTGGAGGTGGGGTTTTGCTATGTTGCCCAGGCTGATCTCAAACTCCTGGACTCAAGCAGTCCTCCCACTCGGCTTCCCAAAATTCTGAGATTATAGGCATGAGCCACTGCACTCAGCCTTAACCATCTTCTAAATTAATTGAAGCTTATGGATGCTAAAAATAGTTGATCATGCAAACTTGATTATAATGCAGCAGTGTTAATTTAGGCCAAAACGTATGCCAAAATAAAGCAGTGTTGTTGATTCTATCTATGAATTTAGGTATGTATGTATGTATGTATCTATCTATCTATCTATCTCTCTCTCTCTCTCTCTCTATCTGGTTTCTGGGGCCTGGCCTTGAATAACTGGAAGATTTATAGAGGGGATTTTGATGATTGTCTCTCCCAGGCAGTCTGAAGCAACAGGACTCAGAATTGCTACTGGAGTTTAACTGGTCTAAAAAAAAAAAAAAATTCCTCCCTTACCTAAACAAAAGACTCACTTTCTTCAGGAACTGCTGCTCAAATAGTGCCCAATTTCCAAGTTCCTTATATACCAGACTGAAAACTGGAAGTCCATTTTTTAAACTTTGTAATTCCTTTTCTGGTGTCAGTTTTATATAATCTTTACATTTCTTACAACTCTGCTTACATTTCCTATGCTTTACTTACAAGTTCATTATGAGCTGCTCCGCTCTCTACTCCATTGCTTTCTTGCATCCCATGTGGCAATAGGATCTCTCTGTAATTATTTATAGTAATCTGTCCCCACTATCCCACCAGGCCAAAGTGTTCTAAAACACTTTTTCCATGCCATTCTGAAATTTCAGAATGTGATCTCTGCTCACTGCAACCTCTGCCTCCCGGATTCAGCTGATCCTCCCACCTCAGCTTCCTGAGTAGCTGGGACTATAGGACTGCACCACCACACCCTGCTAATTTTTGTATTTTTTGTAGAGACTGGGTTTCACCATGTTGCCCAGACTGGTCTTGAACTCCTGGGCTCAAGCAATCCACCCACCTTGGCCTCCCAAAATGCTAGGATTATACGCTTGAGCCACCATGCCCAGCCGAGTCTTTTTTATTTATTTATTTTTTAAAAATTCATCCTGTACTGTACTTAATAGGTCATTTCAATCTAAAGTTTTACATATCAACTCTGGGGGATATCCTGTTATTTTTATCATTCTTTTCTCTCTGTTCTCTCTTCCTAGAATTCCTGTTGGACAAATTTATTTTATTTTATTTTGTTTTATTTTATTTTATTTTATTTTATTTTACTTTGAGACAGAGTCTCACTCCGTCGCCCAGACTGGAGTGCAGTGGCACAATCTCAGCTCACTGCAACCTCTGCCTCCCAGGGTCAAGCAATTCTCCTTTCTTAGCTTCCTGAGTAGCTAGGATTACACCACCACACATGGCTAAGTTTTGTGTTTTTAATAAAGACAGGGTTTCACCATATCGGCCAGGCTGGTCTTGAACACCTGACCTCAGGTGATCCTCCCACCTTGGCCTCCCAAAGTATTGAGATTACAGGCATGAGCCACCACACCCGGCCAAAAAAAATATATATTTTTTTTAGTTGTTCTGCCTCTGTCGACATTTTTTCCCGCAAATGAAGAAAGGCTGGGAGGAGAGAGAGGCTCTGCAACCCACCAGCATCATAGCGAAGATGCAGTAGCCTCGGTTCCATACCACCCTCTGGTTTCTCATCCACTGAATATCTTTTCCTTAAAATGAGCATAGAGTAATCATGGGAGGAGAACATTGTGGCTGTGGAAAGGACATTTGGAATTCTGCAAAATGTTTAAGGCCTATTCATTCCATGTGTATTTTCCCTTCACTTGTAGAGTTCCTATCCACTTCAAAGGCTTTTCTGAGTGCTGACAAGGAAGAAAGTTCTGCCAAATTGGAACCTTTTAAATAGATCAAGATTTTCAACATATCCCAAATATGGTTAGATTAGATGCAGATAAATCTCAACCACATCACAATGTTGATGGGATCATTCATTTCCTTTCTTTTTAGCAGCAGAATAACTGTCATTCCCAAACACACATCAGGCATTTAACCCTAACAAATGCTGTAGTAATCAAAATAGAGGGTGAACAGCTTATCCAGTTTCCCATCTGTGCTTCAGCTGGCATGTTTAATTTTCATTTCCTCCTTTCAATTGACATCCTAACCTAGTCAGGGAGGTCTGATAGCCCTTTCCAGGGGATGTTGTTACTTCCTTATTCTTACATAAGAGCCGGAATGCCATTTGGAAAGAAATTACATTGGGCTTGATCAATAACCTCAAAGAACTAAGAGAAAAAAATTACCTGTTATCAGACTTTAATATGTACTTGATGTCCATGATTTGTGTTATTGTGTTAATTGTAGGGTCACTAGCAATTAGATTTAGCTATTGTTAACATCTAAAATTGATTTAAATGCTAAAAGAATCAATACTTGAGATAAATGTTTAAATATAGGACACTAACAAGAGACTGAGTCTTCTTAATTGAATTATTCTCTGCTTTCTGCATTTTAGAAGACGGCCTACTTCAGAAAGATGAAAGTAATAGATGTCTATATTGTAAATGACAATGTAAATACTTGCTATGGTTATTGAAATGAAGGCAGTGACACAGGTGGGAATCATGGTAAGTATAGTTTGTGAAAGTAAAATACTTGCTTGGGCATGGTGGCTCGCACCTCTAATTCCAATACTTTGGGAGGCCGAGGCAGGCAGATCCCTTGAGCTCAGGAGTTTGAGACCAGCCTGGGCAACATGATGAGATCCCCATCTCTACAAAAAGTTAGTCAGAAATGGCGGGACGGGCTGTGATTGTGCCACTGCACTCCAGCCCAGGTGACAGAGTGAGACCCTGTCTAGAGGCAAAATATCTTGGCAGTCAAATTTCACAAACGATTATAGTAACTATAATGACCGATGTTTTTGAGCACTTACTGGATGTTTAACACTCTTATTTTATTTTTCTCATTTAATCTGCACAACAACTGTATGAAGTAGGTGCTAAATGAGTCAAAGAGGATCTCCCTCTCACCAAGTCACAGATGGGAAGTAGGGGTATTGGGTTGAAGCCCAGGTCTTCTGACTACAGATCTAGAACCCATAACCAGTGTGCTACATTTTAGCAGTTGCGATTTTAAATATTCTAAACAGAGTCTTGACAGAGCTTAAAGCGTGGAAAGTCAAAAAGACTGATACATTCAGATACGTTATGGAGTTTACAAATGACTTGCCCTTGTAGTTCATCAGTTTTACTCTCTTGTTAATTCCAATACCACCAAAACCCTAAATATTGTTTATTGGAGTCTACAGTTACAAGGGAAACTTACAAAGCTTTTTTAAACAAATTCAACTCTTTACAATCTGCCTATTCTCTAACTGAGAACTATTAGAGTGTATACAATCACAGACCACAGAAACATTCACGAGTCTGAGTTGAGAGAAAGCTAACCTAGGTCAGTGTGTGTGTGTGTGTGTGTGTGTGTGTCCATGTGTGCACACAAATAAGAGTATGCGGGCTGGCTAGTGGAGAGGTTTCTTGGTTGTATTAAACTTCCGTCAAATAAATTGCTTTTTTTTTTCTTTTTTTTTTTTTGAGGCGGAGTCTTGCTCTGTCACCCGGGCTGGCTGGAGTGCAGTGGCCGGATCTCAGCTCACTGCAAGCTCCGCCTCCCGGGTTTACGCCATTCTCCTGGCTCAGCCTCCGGAGTAGCTGGGACTACAGGCGCCCGCCACCTCGCCCGGCTAGTTTTTTGTATTTTTAGTAGAGACAGGGTTTCACCGTGTTAGCCGGGATGGTCTCGATCTCCTGACCTCGTGATCCACCCGTCTCGGCCTCCCAAAGTGCTGGGATTACAGGCTTGAGCCACCGCGCCCGGCCCAAATAAATTGCTTTTAAACATTGTGTCTGTTTGAAAAACAGCAAGACTCCTTGGAGCAGATTATCCTTGTTCTTTTTTGTTCTGAAGAACCACTTGAGAAGCAGATCTTAGTTATGCAAATTATGTCAAGTAGGCCCCTGGGCCCTGGGGAAAGTGTATAACAGGTTCTTTTGTGGCTTGACAAAGGCTGCTCTTACCAATAGCCTTTGGTTTGCAAGCCTGGACCCTGGAGAAGGGAGGGGAGTAAACTGGGTAAATTTGCAGAAATGCCTGAAGAAAGTTTTCTTTTCTGTGGTTCAATATTATAGCTGAACCACAATATTATCTCTGACAGACTGAGATAATTTGACCAAGGCCAAATGATAGGAAAAGGATGCCAACAGACTGCAAATGGAAATTACCCCAAGCCAAGGAAATTCTGACCTGGTAGCCTGGTTCAGTAACAGCACACCAAGAGTGTCAATGGTCTTCGTACAGCATGTTGGTGAGGCTAGGCGTCCCTCCTCTGACATTGTTGCCTGAGCGTAGTGGACATGCTTTAGACGCAAATGATTGAGCATGTGAGGGTAAAGCTTGTACCCCAAGCCTGCAGTGTTCTGGGCCCATTCTTTCTTAGTTCAACAATTTTATTTTATTTTATTTTATTTTATTTTATTTTTATTTTATTTTATTTTATTGTATTTATTTTGAGACGGAGTCTCACTCTGTCGCCCAGGCTGGAGTGCAGTGGCGCGATTTCGGCTCACTGTAAGCTCCGCCTCCCGGGTTCACGCCATTCTCCTACCTCAGCCTCCCGAGTAACTGGGACTACAGGCACCCGCCACCATGCTGGGCTACTTTTTTTTTTTGTATTTTTAGTAGAGACGGGGTTTCACCATGTTAGCCAGGATGGTCTCTATCTCCTGAACCCGTGATCCGCCTGCCTCGGCCTCCCAAAGTGCTAGGCTTACAGGCGTGAGCCACCGCGCCTGGCTTCTTGGTTCAGCAATTTTAAAACAACGCAAGTTATTTGAACCCCAAGCTATTGGAGTGTAAATAGCAACAATATTTTAACACACACTCCAACTTTCCCAGATCTTTTTTTTTTCTTTTTTCTTTTTTTTTTTTTTTTGAGATGGAGTTTTGGTCTTTCACCCAGGGTGGAGTGCAGTGGCGCAATCTCGGCTCACTGCAACCTCCGCTTCCTGGGTTCAAGCGATTCTCCTGCCTCAGCCTCCGGAGTCACTGGGACTACAGGCGCTGGCTACCACGCCCAGCTAATTTTTGTATTTTTAGTAGACACGGGGTTTTGCCATGTGGCCAGGTTGGTCTCAAACTCCTGACCTTAGGCGATCCACCCTCCTGGGCCTCCCAAAGTGCTAGGATTACAGATGTGAGCCACCGTGCCCGGCCCCAGCTTTCCCAGTTCTTATATCCAACCTCATATCCATGTTTGACTACACTGACAAATATATTTAGAGTAAAATTTTCACTTTTGGTGAAAATACTTTATTTGGGAATATCTTAGTCATCCTAATATTAAATTTGAATGCAATTTTTTTTTTTTTTTTTTTTTTTTGCAGAGATTATTTCAGTTTGGAATCACTACTTCCCACCATTTTGTCAAAAATGTTTGGGTTGGATCTATTCAGGACCTCTAAAAGCTCTGCTCATCTTTTTCCTATTTTGCTGCCATGGGAAGGTCTTTCTGCACATTCAAATCTTCTTTACATTCTCCCAATTCTCCTAACCATGTTACCTAAATCGTGCTATGAGGTGGACAGGACAGTGATCATGCTTCTTACTTTCTGGCTGAGGAAAATGAGATTGATTAAGTGAATTGAAGAAGGTCTCATAGCTGGCCAGCAGTAGCTTTGGAACCTGAATAGGCTGTTCTTTACTTTTAAAGCAACAGGTCCTCCCCATCCACTGGTAAGTGTTGACGATACTTGTGAATGGTTTTCTAGACTGAAAAGTGACCTTCAAGGAGAAGGCAGATTGCAGTTCAAATCTTGAAGCTTCTACTTCTCATCTTTGGTTGAGCAAGGTACCTAAACTCTGTGAGCTCCAAGGTCTGTCTTTATGTATAGAATGGGGCAAAATGATATAAATTTTGCTGAGTTGTTAGGATTTAATGAGCTACAATTTTTTTGAGGCTATAATTTTTAAATGATGAGTATTGTAGTATTAGTACAGGAAACACCATGCAGGCTCTCCTGGTGGCTTCAACCTTTGAGAGAGATATATATGTCAAATATATATACACACACACATATGTATGTATTTTTTTTTAAGATGGAGTCTCACTCTCTCGCCCAGGTTGGAGTGCAGTGGTACCATCTTGACTCACTGCAACCTCTACCTGCTGGGTTCAAGCACTTCTCCTGCCTCAGCCTCCCTAGTAGCTGGGATTACAGGCGTGCACTACCATGTCCAGCTAATTTTTGTATTTTTAGTGGAGACAGAGTTTCACCATGTTGGCCAGGCTGGTCTCAAACTCCTGACCTCAAGTAATCGGCCCACCTTGGCCTCCCAAAGTGCTGGAATTACAGGCATGAGCCACTGAACCTGCTTTTTTATTTTTCTTTTTTGTTTTTAGAGATGAGGGTCTTGCTATCTTGCCTGGATAGACTCAAACTCCTGGACTCAAGTGACTCTCTTGCCTCAGCATCCCAAGTAGCTGGGACTGTGGGTATGCTCCACCACACCTGGCTAACTTTATTGAGAGTACACCAAGAGTTTTATCGTAGGGACTTAAGAATCTCAGGAGAGATACGTAAAATGATCAACAGCTTTTATGTCAGCCTGGGGTGATACAAAGACCTGTAATCAGCAGGCTGGTTCTGATTCTTAGCTACCATTGATAAAAATAAGAGCTTAACTTTCCTTCACTCATTGAACAAATATTTCTTCTTTATTTATTTGGTAGAATAAAGAGAAACAATCTTACTAAAAATACTTAAGGCTGAGAACGGTGGCTCACATGTGTAATTCTAGCATTTTGGGAGGCTGAGGAGGGCAGATAGCTTGAGTTTGAGACCAGCCTGGACAACATTGCGAAATCCCGTCTCTACAAAAAATACAAAAATTAGCAGGGCGTGGTGGCACATGCCTGAAGTCCCAGCTACTTGAAAGGCTGAGGTGAGGGGATCACCTGAGCCCAGGGAGGTCAAGGCTGTAGGGAGCCATGATTGTGTCACTTGCACTCCAGCCTGGGCAACAGAGTGAGATTCTGTCTTAAGAAAACAAACAAACATTTAAAGTTGTATTTTAATTAGGTATTGTTTTCAGAATATTTCAATAATCGGTAGTCTTTTTTAATTGACACATAATTTTGTACATATTTATGTGGTACATGTGATGTTTCGTTAGATGCATAGAATGTGTAACAATGAATTGGGTATTTGGGGTATGTATCACCCCAACTATTAATTATTTCAGTGTGTTGGAAATATTTCAAGTCCTCTCTTCTAGCTATTTTGAAATATATAACACATTGTTGTTAACTATAGTCACTCTACTCTGCTATCAAACATTAAAACATATTCCTTCTATTTAACTGTATGTCTGTACACATTAACCAACCTCTCTTCATCCACCCACCTCCCAGCACACACCCTTCCTAGGCTCTGGTATCTATCATTTTATTCTCTGCTTTCATGAGATCCACTTTTTTTAGCTCCCACATATAAGTGAGAACATGAGACATTTGTCTTTCTGTACCTGGTCTGTTTTACTTAACATAATGACCTCTACCTGTTCCATCCATGTTGCTGCAAATGACATGAGGTCCTTCTTTTGATGGCCAAATAGTATTCCATTGTGTATATATATCACATTTTCTTTAACCATTGGTCTGTTGATGGATACTTACATTGATTCCATATTTTGGCTATTGTGAATAGTCCTGCAATAAACATGGCAGTACAGGCATCCTTTTAATAAATATTTTTATATATTTATTTCAGACAGGGTTCCACCTTGTTGCCCAGGTTGGAATGCAGTGGCACCATCTTGGTTTACTGCAACCTCCACCTCCCAGGCTCAAGTAATCCTCCTACCTCAGCCTCCTGAGTAGCTGGGACTACAGGCGTGTGCCACCACACCCAGAGAATTTTTGTATTTTTTATAGAGATGGGATTTTGCCATGTTGCCCAGGCTGGTCTCGAACTCCTGGGCTCAAGCAATCTGTCCACCTTGGTCTCCCAAAGTGCTGGGGTTACAGGCATGAGCCACTGTGCCTGGACTTTTTTTATTTTTAATTTTTGTGGGTACATGGTAGGTGTATATATTTATGAATTACATGAAGTATTTTGATACAGGCATGCAATGTATAATAATCACATCAGGGTAAATGGTGTATCCATCACTTAGGTATCCTTTTGATATACTGATTTCTTTTCCTTTGGATAAACACCTAGTGATGGGATTGATGGATCATATGGTAGTTCTTTTATTTTTAATTTTTTGAGGACTCTTTATACTGTTTCAATAGTGGCTATACTGATTTACATTCCCACTAACAGTGTATATGAGTTCCCTTTTCTCCACAATATTGCACGCATCTGGTTTTTTAAAAAGTGTTTTTAATAATGGTAATCCAACTGGGGTAATATGATGTCTCACTGTGGTTTTGATTTGCATTTCCCTGATGATTAGTGATATTAAGCATTTAAAAATATAGCTGTTGGCCATTTGTATGTGTTCTTTTGAGAGGTTTCTATTCATGTGCTGTGCCCGCCTTTTTTTTCTTTTTCTTTTTCTTTTTTTTTTTGAGACGGAGCCTCTCTCTGTCACCCAGGCTGGAGTGCAGTGGCATAATCTCGGCTCATTGCAAGCTCCACCTCCCAGATTCACCCCATTCTCCTGCCTCAGCGTCCCAAGTAGCTGGGACTACAGGCGCCCATCCAGGTCCAGCTAATTTTTTTTGTATTTTTAGTAGAGACAGGGTTTCACCGTGTTAGCCAGGATGGTCTCGATCTCCTGACCTCGTGACCTGCCCGCCTCGGCCTCCCAAAGTGCTGGGATTATAGGCGTGAGCCACCGCCCCTGGCCTTTCTTTCTTTTTTTTTTTTTTTTTTTTTTTTGTGATAGAGTCTTGCTGTGTCGCCCAGGCTGGAGTGCAGTGGCGTGATCTCAGCTCACTGCAACCTCGGCCTCCTGGGTTCAAGCAATTCTCCTGCTTAAGCCTCCTGAGTAGCTGGGACTACAGGCATGTACCACCACACTCGGTTAATTTTTTTTGTGTTTTTAGTGGAGATGGGGTTTCACCATATTGGCCAAGCTGGTCTTGAACTCCTGACCTCAAGCGATCTGCCCTCCTCAACCTCCCAAAATGCTGGGATTACAGGCGTGAGCCACTGTGCCCGGCCACTGTGCCAGCTTTTTAAAGGGATTATTAGTAGTAGTATTTTTACTCTTGAGTTGTTAGAGTTCGTTGTATATTCTGAATATTAATCCCTTGTTGGATGAATAGTTTGCAAATATTTTCTCCCATCCTACAAGTTGCCTCTTCACTATATTGATTGCTTCCTTTGTTGTGCAGAGGCACTTTAGTTAAATATGGTCCCATCTGTTTATTTTTTGTTTTGTTGGCTCTTCTTTTGAGGTCTTAACTGTAAAATCTTGACCTAGACCAATGTCCTGAAATGTTTCCCATATGTTTCCTAGTAGTTTTATAGTTTTGAGTGTTATGTTTAAGTTTTTTTTGGGGGGGAAGGGGTGTTTGTTTGTTTGTTTGTTTGAGACGGAGTCTTGCTCTGTCACCCAGGCTGGGGTGCAGTGGCACAATCTCAGCTCACTGCAAACTCCACCTCCCAGGTTCAAGCAATTCGCCTGCCTCAGCCTCCCGAGTACCTGGGATTACAGGCACACACCACCATGCCCAGCTAATTTTTGTATTTTTAGTAGAGATGGGGTTTCACCATGTTAGCCAGGCTGGTCTCGAACTCCTAACCTCATGATCAGCCCACCTTGGCCTCCCAAAGTGGTGAGATAACAGGCATGAGCCACTGCGCCTGGCCATGTGTAAGTCTTTAATACATCTTGAGTTGATTTTTGTAAATGATGAGGGAGAAGAGTTCAGTTTTATTTTTCTGCATATGGATATCCAATTTTCTCAGCATCATTTATTGAAGAGGTCATCCTTTCCCCAGTAGATGTTCTTGGTGCCTTTGCTGAAAATCAGTTGGCTACCAATCCATGTATTTATTTTTGAGTTCTCTGTTCTGCTCCATTGGTCTATGTGTTCATTTTTACACTAACACCATGCTGTTTTGGTTATCATTGCTTTATAATATATTTTGAAATCAGGTAGTATGATGTCTCCAGCTTTTGAACAAATATTTATTGAACATCTATTATATGCCAGGCATTGCTCTAAGAAACAGACATGAAGAAAAAAGACAAAAGTCTCTGTCCTTGGAGCACTTACATTCCAGTGACACTTATACAGCAGACACTTGTTCTGGCAGTTGATTGCTGTGTGATTTAATACCAAAAATAATGGTATTAAAATGTGGGCAAAATTTAGTTGGCAGTTCTTTTCTTCATACATTACCCACTCTGGTCACTGGTTCCTATTCAACTGACAGCTCTGGTCTGTAGGATCCATATAGCTTCACTCAGTGGCCTGGCACCTTGTCAGGATAGCAAGAAAGCTGGCCACAATGAGGCCTCTGTCCTCCATGGAGTCTGAGTTTCTCCATGTGGTCTTTCCAGAGGGTAGTCAGACTTCTTACACTGTGACTGGATTCCCCCAGAGGGAGTGTTCCTGGAGGTCAGGGAAGAAGCTGAAAGGCTTCTGACCCAAACTTAGAAACCAAGCAGGATCACTTCAGCTGCATTTTATTAGTGACAAGTGAGTACCTGCTGCAAGTGTGGATGCAAAGGGAAGGATATTAGGTCCCATTTCTTCATGGGCGAAGTTTCAAAGAATCCGTGGGCATTTTCATGCTACACTATATGTATATGTGTGTGTGTGTGTGTGTGTATGTTCTATTTAATCCTCATAACAACCCTATGAGGTAGGTACACTTAAGTTATACTCATTTTACAGACAAGGAGACTAAGACAGCAAGGTTAAGTAACTTGCTCAAGGTTACATAGCTGTCAGCAGCCAAGCCAGGATTCAGAAAACAGGAGTCTAGCTCTAGAGCCCAATTTTTTAGCACCACACTTTACCCCCTCAAGTGATTTGCATTAACTTAGATAATGTATTGGATTAAAATTGCTGGCTCCCAGTTCCTCATGCACAAAATGAGAGGCTAAGAATGGATGTTTCCCACCTCACACCAATTAGAATGCCCACTCTCAAAAAAGAAATTTAAAAAATGAAGTTGAGGATGTGGAGAAATTGCAACTCTTGTGAGCTGTTCCTAGGAATGCAAAATGGTGCTGCTGTTATGAAAAACGGTACGGTAGTTCCTCAAACAATTAAAAATAGGACCAGGTACAGTGACTTATGCCTGTAATCCCAGTACTTCGGGAGACTAAGACGGGTGGATCGCTTGAGCCCAGAAGTTCGAGACCAGCCTGGGCAACATAGTGAGACCCTGTCTCTACAAAAATACATTAAAATTAGCTGGGCATAGTGGAGCATGCCTATAGACCCGGCTACTTGGCAGCTGAGGTAGGAGGATTGCTTGAGCCCAGGAGGCAGAGGATGCAGTGAGCCAGGATGGTGTCACTGCATGAGACCCTGTTTCACACACACACGATTCCATAATTCCACTTCTGAATATATGCCCAAAATAATTATTCAATTATTTTGGACCCTTTTAAGACCCTTTGTCTCAAAAAGATGTTTGTACACCCATGTTTATTTCAAATGACTGGCTCCCAGTTCCTCATTTTTCAGCAATTATCCACAATAGCCAAAATGTGGGAGCAATACAAGTAAAGTGTCCATCAACAGATGAATGGATAAGCAAAATGTGGTACATGCAACAGAATATATTCAGCCTTAAAAGGAATGAAACCAGGTGTGATGGCTCACTTCTGTAATCCCAGCACTTTGGGAGGCCGAGGCAGGTAGATCACTTGAGGTCAGGAGTTCAAGACCAGCTTGGCCAACATGGTGAAACCCCATCTCCACTAAAAACACAAAATTAGCTGGGTGTGGTGGTACACGCTGGTAATCCCAGCTACTCAGGAGGCTAAGGCAGGAGAATCACTTGAACCCAGGAGGCGGAGGTTGCAGTGAGCCAAGATCATACCACTGTACCCCAGCCTGGGTGACAGAACAAAACTCCATCTCAAAAAAAAAAAAAAAAGAAAAAGAAAAAGAAACCATAAAGAATGGAACCCAACAATAAAAAAAATTAATTGAAAAAAAAGAAGGAACAAAATTCCAATACTTGCTACAACATGGATGAAACTTAAAGACATTATGCCAAGTGAATGAAATAGGCCAACCACAAAAGGACAAATATTGTATGATTCCACTTATGTGAGGTACCTATAGTAGCCAAATAGAAAGAGTCAGAAAGTCAAAGGGTGCTTGTCAGAGGCTGGAGGGAGGGGAAAATGGGAAGTTGTTTAATGGGTATAAAGTTTCATCTTTGCAAGATGAAAAGAGTTCTGGAGATTGGTTGCACAACAAGGTGAATGTACTTAACACTATTAAACTACTATTAAAAATGGTTATAGGTCGGGCACGGTGGCTCATGCCTGTAATCCCAGCACTTTGGGAGGCCAAGGCAGGTGGATCACTTGAGGTCAGGAGTTCAAGACCAGCCTGGCCAAAAGAGTGAAACCCTGTCTCTTCTAAAAATAAAAAAAATTAGATGGGCGTGGTGTCGTGTACCTGTAATCTCAGCTACTTGAGAGGCTAAGACAGGAGAATTGCTTGAACCCATGAGGCAGAGTTTGCAGAGAGCCGAGATGGCACCACTACACTCCAGCCTGGGCAACGGAGCAAGACTCTGTCACACACACAAAAAAGTACAATAGTAAATTTGATGTTATATGTATTTTACCGCAATTGAAAATAAAAAAGAATGGATGAATCTCATCTTCAGCTTTTCATAATTCTATGTAATTTTTATCCTATATCTAGTATAATAGTGATTACTTCTGTTGTACTTAGAAATAAATATGTAACAAGTATATTCCATTATGAGTTGGTCCTTAGTCTCATAATTTTACAGAAAGTAACAAATTGTCTTAAGAAAGTAGAGCACATTGTATAATCTTTTTCCACAAAACACTGAAATAATGAGTCATTAACAAAGGTGTCTAGTGATGTATACAGAAAGTTACTAAAATACACAATAGAATTAGCAAATCAAAAAGTGAAAGGCAAACTCAGACATGACTCCTTGCCCATCAGGACAGGCCAAAGCAAACAAGGGTATTTTGCACTGTGCTGTGAAGGTCAATAAACACAGACTTGGCTAGTTCAGGAGAGGCAGAAAAATGTAGAAACCAGGGCCTTTGGAATTAAGCCTCACCCCAAAATTCAAACCATAGAGTAGAACTCAGATGCAAACAGTGTTTCTGTTGACTGGAAGGTGACTTGGGAATAAAACCACAACCAACCGGGTTCTGGGTGTCAGAAAACGATCTTACCAGGCCATTTAGGGGTGAGCAAGTTTGATTCCAAGTTCCAATCAAAAGGTGGATATCATTGTCTTCCCAAGTGACTAGAAAGTCTGTAAGAAAGTGTTTCAGGGACACTATTGAGCCCCAGGGAAAGAAGGAGAAAGAAGGAAGTGGTGTTCTTTTTTTTACTTTAAAATTTTCTTCCTGATTATCTGCGTAAAGCATGTTCATTGAAAAGTGCAATATACATTGTTATTCTGAGGGCCCAATAGCTCTCCTCTTTTCTAGATACATGGCACTCTTCATTCCCTTGCACTAGCCATCTGGTCAGTGAATACTGCTGTCTCCTTTCACAGATCTATCTTCCTGGTCACAGTGATTGTTCTAAGAGTAGACACCTGATCCAAGTTGGCCCATAATACTCACTCACTACCACCTCCTGAGCCACTGTGATTGGGTAATGGTTGGACACTGATCTAACATGGGCCAATGAGAACTTTTCATTGTGATTGTTTTAGATGCACCTCCCCAACCCCACTCAAATAATGGGGAGATGGTCTTTTATTTTCCACGGCAAAACTAGAAAATGTGAATCCAGAAGCTACTGGCACCAGGGTTCTAAGGCATGTGGAGAAGGCAGAGCTACCCTAGGAGACATTGACCCCAACGTACAGAGAGGAGCAGAAACTGGATTCCAGAGAACTGGAGAGCCCCTGGTTGCAGTCAGTTTTAGCAAATGGTTTCATGAGCCAATAAACATTAGTGCCCTAACTGACTCAGTAAACCAATAAATATCCTTTTTTCTAAGCTAGTTTGATTTAGGTTTCAGACACTTACAACCAGCAGAGCCCTAACTGATATCATCAAACAGAAAAGTATAAAGAAACAGAATACTCATCCATAGTGTTATTCTGTAATGGCAACAGCTGATAATGAGGCAGGAGAATAGGGTCTGGAGGCAGGGAGCCTAAGGTCATTTCACACTGACCTCCTAGAACTAAACTGAAAGGAAACCTCTAACTTTCCACACTGAGTAACAGAAGGACCAGAGGCTACTCCCTTTGTAAACCCCCATCTTTTCTGCAACGCAGATGGGAAATTGAGACTACCTCTGCAAAAAGCAACCAATCGGGTGTTTGCATAAGAGTGTAACTTTGGAGGCCGGGCGCGGTGGCTCACGCCTGTAATCCCAGCACTTTGGGAGGCCGAGACGGGCGGATCACGAGGTCAGGAGATCGAGACCATCCTGGCTAACACGGTGAAACCCCGTCTCTACTAAAAATACAAAAAATTAGCCGGGCGAGGTGGCGGGCGCCTGTGGTCCCAGCTACTCGGGAGGCTGAGGCAGGAGAATGGCGTGAACCCGGGAGGCGGAGGTTGCAGTGAGCTGAGATCCGGCCACTGCACTCCAGCCTGGGCGACAGAGCAAGACTCCGTCTCAAAAAAAAAAAAAAAATAAGAGTGTAACTTTGTAATTTCACTTCAGCCTCTGATTAGTTGCTGCCTGCAGCCAATCAGACTGATTGCGAGCCAAGTCTTCATTTGCATAGAAGTGAAAATTTGTAACATCACTTTAGCCTCTGATTGGTTGCTTTCCACAATCAATCAGATGTTTGCATAGGAGTCTGACCTTTGTAACTTCATTTCAGCGGCTGATTGGTTGCTTTCCACAACCAATTAGCGGGCAACAACTGGGAAACCTCTAGTGAGTATTTAGACCGGAGAAGATACTGTATCTGGAGCCCTTGAGCCGCTGCTCGGCCGCTCCCACGCTGTGGAGCGTCCTTTCATTTGCGATAAATCTCTGCTTTTGTTCTTTCGTTGCATCATTCTTTCCTTGCTCTGCTGTGCATTTTGTCCAATTCTTTGTTCAAAACACCAAGAACCTGGACAACTTGCAGTCAAGACCCTCTACCAGTAACAGTAACATTCTGGTATATGTACTTGTGGACTTTTAACTAAGCTTTTTTTTTTTTCCATTTTTTTTTCTCATCAAATTGAAGGTATAATATATACCCTTTTGGGGTCCTTTTATTTTTCTGTTACGTTGTATCATTTTCTAGTATCATTGAATATGTTATAAAATAATTATAATTTTTTGGCCAGGCGCAGTGGCTCATGCCTGTAATCCCAGGACTTTGGGAGTCCGAGATGGACGGATCACGAAGTCAGGAGTTCGAGACCAACCTGACCAACACGGTAAAACCCTATCTCTAATAAAAATACAAAAATTAGCTGGGTGTGGTGGTGCACACCTGTAATCCCAGCTACTCGGGAAGCTAAGGCAGGAGAATTGCTTGAACCTGGGAGGCAGAGGTTGCAGTGAGCCAAGATCGTGCCACCACACTCCAGCCTGGGCGACAGAGCAAGACTGTGTCTCCAAAAAAAAAATTATAATTTTTACAATTGTTTACATAATATTGGACGTTAGGTTATTTTTCAAGTTTTTGATGCATATTGGGAATAAATTTTTATTTGTCTCTTAAATTATCTTGGGAAATACATTGCTAGGAAGAAAATTACTGAGGCAAAGATTATGAATAGTGCTTTTGAAAGTTTTACACTTTTGTCATAAAAGCGATATGTGATAAAAAGAATTAAACAATTAAAAGGATATAAAAGTGAAGGTCATCTTTCCATCTCTGACCTTCAGTCTTATTTTTTCTCCCTAGACTATATGTATGTGCGTGTGTGTGTGTGTGTGTGTACAAATACCCCTGCAACTTTTTTTTTTTTTTTTTTTAGATGGAGGCTTGCTCTGTT
>NW_012119265.1:9137087-9148143 GCF_000951035.1 Colobus angolensis palliatus
TAGATGGAGGCTTGCTCTGTTGCCCAGGTGGAGTGCAATGGCATGATCTCGGCTCACTGCAATCTCCGTCTCCCAGGTTCAAGCGATTCTCCTGCCTCAGTCTCCCAAGTAGCTGGGACTACGGGCAGTGGCCACCATGCCCGGCTAATTTTTGTATTTTTAGTAGAGATGCGGTTTCGCCATGTTGGCCAGGCTGATCTCGAACTCCTGACCTCAGGTGATCCATCCGCCTCAGCCCCCAAAGTGCTGGGATTATAGGCGTGAGCCACCGCACCCAGTCCCCGCTGCAACTTTTGAAGAAACCCACCAAATTATGGTGTTGTAGGAATACTGTTGTGTATTTTGATTTTCGTAGTTTTAATGACATGTATTTTTAACAGCTGTGTGGCATTTGATTACCCCTTCCAATGATGGACATCTAGGCCTTTTCCACACTGTTACCATTACAAAGAAGTCTACAATGTGCACCCTTAATATATAGGATTATTGCAAATGTGTAAAATATGTCTGTAAAACAAATCTCTACAGAATAAATGACAGAGTCAGAGTATATGCATTTTGTCTGTTTGTTTTTTGAGACAGAGTCTCATTCTGTCGCCCAGGCTGGAGTGCAGTGGCACAATCTCGGCTCACTGCAACCTCTGCCTCCCAGGTTCACGCCATTCTCCTGCCTCAGCCTCCCTAGTAGCTGGGACTACAGGTGTGTGCCACCACGCCCAGCTAATTTTTTGTATTTTTAGTAGAGAGGGGGTTTCAAATTGTTAGTCAGGATGGTCTTGATCTCCTGACCTCGTGATCTGCCCGCCTCAGCCTCCCAAAGTGCTGGGATTATAGGCGTGAGCCACTGCACCTGGCTGCAATTTTATTTTGATAGGCAATTTCAAATGTCTCTAAATGATTATTCCAAACAGACTCCCATTAGTAATGTGTGAAAGAGTATGCTTCCTGATACCCTCATCAAGATAATGTATTAATAAATTTTTATATCTTTGCTCATATGATTAGCAAAAACTTGTTTGTTTTTGTAGTTGTAATTTTAAAAACTACCTTTGGGAAATGTGCCAATTTATACTTCCATCTGTAATATGTGAAATTGTCTGCCTTATTGCACCTTCATCAGCATTAAGCATCATCATTATTTTAAATCTTTACTAATTTAATAGGATATAATAGTATCTAATTTTAAAATATTGCTTTTATTCATTCATGGAATATTTATTTCCCAAGCACCTATATAGTGTAAGACATTGCTCTGACAACAATGGTAAGACACTATCCTTATGGAGCTTATAATTCTTTGATTACTAATAAGTCTAAATGGGTTTTTCAAATGAGCAGTTTTGGAGCCAGGCACAATGATGCACTCCTGTAGTGCCAGCTACTCGGGAAGCTAAGGTGGCATCCCTTGAACCTAGGAGTTCGAGGCTGTGGTGTGCCATGATCAGGCCTGTGAATGACCACTGCATTCCAGTCTGGGCAGTATAGTGAGTTCCATCTCTTTAAAAGAAAAGAAAAACAGCTTTTGAGTTGCATTTTAAACTGGGAATTGGGCATTGCCTCAAACTTTTTAAGGAGATACAAGATGATGATAATTTAAAGATGATGTTTATCACCCTGATTCAAAGTGGGATCTCTAGAGATCTCTAATGAAAAATTGGCATTTCCTCCTTCATTTATATGACTACTTCCATTCTGTTATCCAGAAGAGAGAGCTCCATAAGCTCCAAGGAAGTAGGCCAAATACAGTGGCAAATTACTCATTGACCATTGCCCTCGACCCCAGTGTCTATTGTCCAAGGCAGATTACTCATTGACCGTCACTTCCCACCCTAGTGTCTATGGTTCCTTTTTCCTTTTTGGAATAGAATTTCCCCACCTTCTAGTAGGGGATATGGCTACTCACCTAGGGACTACAATTCCCTTGGAGCTAGGTGTGGACATGTGACTAGACAATTATATATAAGAAGTGATGTAAGCAATATCTTGATTATTTCTTAAAGAGGTAACTTCTGCTGGGCATGGTGGCTCATGCCCATAATCACAGCATTTTGGGAGGCCAAGGTGAGTGGATTGCCTGAGCTCAGGAGTTCATGACAAGCCTGGGCAATGTGGTGAAACCCCATCTCTACAGAAAACACAAAAGATTAATGTGTGTGATGACGAGGGTCTGCAGTCCCAGCTACTTGGGAGGCTGAGGTGGGAGAATCCCTTGCGCCTGGGGGGTGGAGGCTACAGAGGGGCATGCTGAGAACATGCCACTGCACTCCAGCCTGGGTGACAGTGGGACTCTGTCTCAAACATAAATAAATAAATAAAAAGAGAGCTTCTACTGTAGAAATGACAGGGATTGAAAATCAATGTTGAGGGGCACAAAGACCAGCTGCCTGCCTGGGATCCTGGATGGCCTGATAGGGCAGAGGTATCTTGTCAACCTAGGCTACTCACCTTTGGACAGTTACTTGAGATAAATAAACCTCTATCTTATTGAAGTCACTGTAATTTCGGGCCTCTATAACAGCAGATAGGCATGTATACTAATTGATATGCTTACATAATGTGATATGATATGAAAGGTGCTACAGAAGCCCAAAATATCTGTTCTACTGGCCTATATAATGCCTGAAATGTCCTCATTAGAGAGTCCTCCCTCTGAGTTAAGGCAGTGTTTCGCAAAATATGTGCTGTTGAACACCAGCTTATCAGATAATTACAGATACTGAGATATGCTAGAATAAAAGGGCTAGTGGCCGGGTGCGGTGGCTCACGCCTGTAATCTCAGAACTTTGGGAGGCTGAGGTGGGCAGATCACCTGAGGTTAGGAGTTCAACCTGACCAACATGGTGAAACCCCGTCTCTACTAAAAATACAAAGAATTAGCTGGGCATGGTGGTGGGTGCCTGTAATCCCAGCTACTTGGGAGGCTGAGGCAGGAGAATCGTTTGAACCTGGTAGGCAGAGGTTGCAGTGAGCCGAGATCGTGTCATTGCACTCCAACCCAGACAACAAGAGCGAAACTCCATTTCAAAAAAAAAAAAAAGAATAAAAGGGCTAGTGTCCAATTACCCAATTACATTTCAGACATGCAGAGTCGTATCATGTTTTTTGGCATGCCTTTTATATTATTTCATTTTTAAACTGACAAATTATAATTGCACATATTCATGGGGTACATAGTGATGTTTCGATACATGTAATGTATAGTGATCAAATCAAGGTAACTAGCATAGCCATCATCTCAAACATTTATCATTTCTTCATGTTGGGAACATTTGATATCCTCCTACCTAGTTGAAACTATATATTATTGTTAACTATAGTTATCCTATGGTGGTATAAAACACTAGAACTTTTTTTTTTTTTTTTGAGACAGAGTCTCATTCTGTTGCCCAGGATGGAGTTCAGTGGTGCAATCTCAGCTCACTGCAACCTCCGCCTCCCGGGTTCAAGTGATTCTCCTGCCTGAGCCTCCCAAGTGGCTGGGACTACAGGCACATGCCACCACGCCTGGCTAATTTTGTATTTTTAGTAAAGACAGGGTTTCACCATATTGGCCAGGCTGGTCTCGAACTCCTGACCTCATAATCCACCTGTCTCGGCCTCCCAAAGTGCTGGGATTACAGGTGTGAGCCACCGTGCCTGGCCAGGAACTTATTCCCTTCATCTAGCTATAATTTTGTATCCTTTAACAAAAAATTATTTCAATCCCTTTCTTCCCCTTCCTCTTCCCAGCCTCTAGTGTTCTCTGTTCTACTTTTTACTTCTATTAGATCATTTTTTTTAAACTTCCACACTTGAGTAGATAACATGGTGTCTAACATTCTCATCCTGGCTTATTTCATGTAACCCAACGTCTTTCTGTAACCTCCATGTGCCATGAATGACAGAATTTCATCCTTTCTTATGATTGACTAGTATTTCACAGTGTATATATACCAAATTTTCTTTCTCCACTCACCTGTCATTGGACGCCTAGTTTCATTCCATATCTTGGCTATTGTGAGTAGTGCTGCAATAAACGTGGGGATGTAGATGTGTTTCTGATATAATTATTTCCTTCCCTTTGCATAAATTCCCATAATGGCATGGTGGGATCATGTGGTAGTTCTATTTGTAGTTTTTTGAGAGACCTTCAAACCGTTTTACATAGTAGCTATACTAGTCTGCATTCCTGCCGACAGTGAATAAGACTTCCCTTTTCTCTGCATTCTCACCAACATTGGTTATTTTTTGTCTTTTTAATAATAGCCACCCTAAAGGGATGAGATGATACCTCATTGTGGTTTCGATTTGCATTTCCCTAATGTTGTTGTGCATTTTTCCATATATTTGTTGGCCACTTGTGTGTCGTCTTTGGAGATGTCAGTTTAGATAATTTGCCCATTTTTATTTTTTTATTTTTTTTAATTTTTATTTTTTTTAATTTTTTGAGACGGAGTCTTGCTCTGTCACCCAGGCTGGAGTGCAGTGGCTTGATCTCGGCTCACTGCAAGCTCCGCCTCCTGGGTTTACGCCATTCTCCTGCCTCAGCCTCCCGAGTAGCTGGGACTACAGGCGCCCGCCACCTCGCCCGGCTAGTTTTTTGTATTTCTTAGTAAAGACGGGGTTTCACCGTGTTAGCCAGGATGGTCTCGATCTCCTGACCTAGTGATCCGCCCACCTCGGCCTCCCAAAGTGCTGGGATTACAGGCTTGAGCCACTGCGCCCGGCCAATTTGCCCATTTTTAAATTGGATCGTTTGATTTTTGCTGTGAGACGTTTGAGTTGCTTGTGTATTCTGGATATTAATCTCCTGTCGGAGTAGTTTGCAAATATTTCCTCCCATTCTGTAGGTTATCTTTTCATTCTGTTGATTGTTTCCTTTGTCAGCAGAAGGCTTTTAGTTTGATATAATCCAATTTGTTTATTTTTACTTTTGTTGCTTGTGATTTTGAGATCTTATTCATAAAATATTTTCTCAAATCAGGCCAGGTGTGGTGGCTCACACCTGTAGTCCCAGCGCTTTGGGAGGCCGAGGTGGGTAGATCATGAGGTCAAGAGATCAAGACCATCCTGGCCAACATGGTGCAACCCTGTCTTGACTAAAAATACAAAAATTAGCTGGGCGTGGTGGCACGTGCCTGTAGTCCCAGTTACTCGGGAGGCTGAGGCAGGATAATTGCTTGAACCTGGCAGGCAGAGGTTGCAGTGAGCCAAGATCGTGCCACTGCACTCCAGCCTGGGTGACACAGCGAGACTCCACAGAAAAAAAAAAAAAATTCTCAGACCAGTATTCTGAATCATTCCCCCTGTATTCTTCTAGTAGTTTTTTGTTTTGTTTTGTTTTGTTTTTTAAATCATTTTAGGTCTTACATTTAGCATTTAGGTCTTTGATCTTTTTTTTTTTTCTGGGGGGGATGGAATTTCATTCTGTTGTCCAGGCTGGAGCACAATGGCAAGATCTCGGCTCACTGCAACCTCCGCCTACAGGGTTCACACGATTCTCCTGCCTCAGCCTCCCAAGTAGCTGGAATTACAGGCACCTGCCCCTGTGCCTGGCTAATTTTTGTACTTTTAGTAGAGATGGAGTTTCACCATCTTGGCCAGGCTGGTCTCGAACTCCTGACCTTAAGTGATCCACCTGCCTTGGCTCCCACAGTGCTAGGATTACAGGCGTGAGCCACTGTGTTCTGCCTGATCCATTTTGAATTGAGTTTTGTGCACAGTGAGAGGTGGGGAGGTCTAGTTTCATTATTCTGTATATGGATATGCAGTTTTCCCAGCACCATTTATTGAAGAGACTGTCCTTTCGCCAATGAGTGTTCTCAGCACCTTTGTCAAAAGTCAATCAGCTGTAAATATGTGGATTATTATGCTAATACAATGCTATTTTGGTTATTACAGCTTTGCAGTATATTTTGAGATCTGGCAGTGTGATACCTCCAGCTTTGATCTTTTTACACAGGATTGCTTTTTCTGGTTTCATGCAATTTTAGGATTTTTTCCCTTTGATGTGAAAAATGTTATTGATGTATTGATAAGGATTGTGTTGAATCTATAGATTGCATTGGGTAGCATCGTCATTTTAACAAGAGTAATTTTTCCAATCCAAAATCATGGGATGTCTTTCAATTTGTTTGTATCCTCTTCAATTTCTTTCACCAGTGTTTTGTAATTTTTCTTGTAAAAGTCTTTCACCTTTTTGGTTAAATATATTCCTAGGGGTGCGTGCGTGCGTGTGTGTGTGTGTGTGTGTGTGTGTGTGTAGCTTTTTTTTTTTTTTTTTGAGACGGAGTCTCGCTCTGTCACCCAGGCTGGAGTGCAGTGGCCAGATCTCGGGTCACTGCAAGCTCTGTCTCCCGGGTTTAGGCCATTCTCCTGCCTCAGCCTCCCGAGTAGCTGGGACTACAGGCGCCCGCCACCTCGCCTGGCTAGTTTTTTTTTTTTTTAGTAGAGACAGGGTTTCACCATGTTGGCCAGGATGGTCTCCATCTCCTGACCTTGTGATCCGCCCGTCTCGGCCTCCCAAAGTGCTGGGATTACAAGCTTGAGCCACCGCACCTGGCCGTGTGTAGCTATTGTAAAGGTGATTGTCTTTTTTATTTGTTTTTCAGCTAGTTCATTGTATATGCAAATATTGATATTTGCATATTAATTTTGTATACTGCAACTTTACTAAATTTGTTTATCGGGTCTAAGAGTTTTTTGGTAAGGTCTTTAGGTTTTACTGCATGTAAGATCATGTTATCTAAAAACA
Source organism: Colobus angolensis palliatus (assembly GCF_000951035.1). Taxonomy (NCBI): domain Eukaryota; kingdom Metazoa; phylum Chordata; class Mammalia; order Primates; family Cercopithecidae; genus Colobus; species Colobus angolensis. The sequence goes on from NW_012119265.1 coordinate 9,143,821, forward strand.
GGAACAATTTAACTTCCTCATCTGTGGGTGTCCTTTATTTCTTTATTTTGCCTAATTGCTATGGCTAGGAATTCCACTATTATGTTGAATAAGAGTGGTGAGAGTGGGCATACTGGTCATACTTGTCTTGTTCCAGTTTTTAGAAGAAAAGCTTTCTGCTTTTCCACATTCAGTGAGACAGCTGTAGGTTTGTCATATGTGGTCTTTATTATTTTGAGGAACTTTCCTTCTATACCTAAATTATTATGAATTTTTATCATGAAGCAATGTTGAATTTTATCAAAAGATTTTTCTGCATCTATTGACATGATCATGTGGTTTTTGTCCTTCATTCTACTGATGTGATGTGTGACATTTATTGATTTGTATTATGTTGAACCATCCATGCATTCCTGGGAGAAATGCCACTAGCTCATGATGTATTATCTTTTTGATGTATTGTATGATTTGGTTTGCTAGTATTTTCTTAAGGATTTTTGCATCTATATTTATCAGGGGTATTGGCCTGCAGTGTTCTTTCTTTGTGGTATCCTTGTCTGGTATCAGGGTTGTTCCGGCCAAGTAGAATGACTTAGGAAGAATTCTATCTGCTTCAACTTTTTGAAATTGTTTGAGAAGAATTGATATTAATTATTTAAAGATTTGCTAGAATTCAGCTGGGCACAGTGACTCACACCTGTAATCCCAGCACTTTGGGAGGCCGAGGTGGGCAGATCACCTGAGGTCAGGAGTTCGAGACCAGCATGACCAACATGGAGAAACTCCATCTCTACCAAAAATACAAAATTAGCTGGGCGTGGTAGCACATGCCTGTAATCCCAGCTACTCGGGAGGCTGAGGCAGGAGAATCACATGAACCCAGGAGGCGGAGGCTGCAGTGAGCTGAGATCACACCATTGCACTCTAGCCTGGGCAACCAGTGTGAAACTCCATCTCAAAAAAAAAAAAAAGTTTGCTACAATTCAATGGTGAAGCCATTTGGTCCTGGGCTTTTCTTTGTGGAAAGACTTTTTGTTATTGATTCAATCTCGTTATTTGTTATTGGTCTGTTCAGGCTTTTTATTTCTTCTTGGTTTAATTCTGGTGGGTTGTATGTGTTCATGCCAATAAATTTAAAAACCTAGAGGAAATGGATAAATTCCTGGACTGCAGGAAAAGAAGTCACTACGACGTTATCCAAGCAGTGTACCTTATACCCAATAGATAGTTTTTCATCCCTTATCCCTCTCTCACTGTCCCCTGTTCTAATTCTCCAGGGTCCATTAAACCACTCTGTACACCTTGCATACCTGTAGCTTAGCTCCTACTTATGAATGAAAACATGCGATATTTCGTTTTCAATTCCTGAGTTACTTACTTAGAATAATGGCCTCCAGTCCCATCCAAGTGACTGCAAAAGACATCATTTAGTTCTTTTTTGTGGCTGAGTAGTATTCCATGGAGTGTGTATTCCGCGGTATATATGTATGTGTATGCATATCACATTTTCTTTATCCACTCATGGGTTGATGGGCACTTAGGTTGATGCCGTATCTTTGCAATTGTGAACTGCACTGCGATAAACATACACATGCATGTGTCTTTTTGATACACTGACTTCTTTTCCTTTGGATAGATACCCAGTAGTGGGTTTGCTGGGTCAAATGGTAGATCCACTTTCAGTTCTTTGAGAAATCTCCCTATGGTTTTCCATAGAGGTTGTACTAATTTACATTCCTATCAACGTTTCTTCTTACATCCATGTGAATATCTATTGTTTCTTGACTTTCTTTCTTTTTTTTTTTTTTTTGTGAGATGGAGTCTCGCTCTGTTGCCCAGGCTGGAGCGCGGTGGCGTGATCTCGGCTCACTGCAAACTCCACCTCCCGGGTTTACGCCGTTCTCCTGCCTCAGCCTCCCGAGTAGCTGGGACTACAGGCGCCCGCCACCTCGCCCGGTTAGTTTTTTTTTTGTATTTTTTTTTTTAGTAGAGACAGGGTTTCACTGGATGGTCTCGATCTCCTGACCTCGTGATCCACCCGTCTCGGCCTCCCAAAGTGCTGGGATTACAGGCTTGAGCCACCGCGCCCGGCCTTGTTTCTTGACTTTCTAATAATGGCCATTCTGGGTGAAGTAAGGTCTGATCTCATTGTAGTTTTTATTTGCATTTCCCTGACATTTAGTGATGTTGAGCATTTTTTCATTTGTTTTTTGGCCATTTGTATATCTTCTTTTCAGAAATGTCTATTCATATCCTTTGCTGATACTTTTTAATAGAATCATTTGTTGTTTTCGTCCTGATTTGTTTGAGTTCTTTATAGATTCTGGATACTAGTCTTTTGTTGAATGCATAGTTTGCAAAAATTTGTATCCATTCTGTAGGTTGTCTGTTTACTCTGATGATTATTTCTTTTGCTGTGCAGAAACTTTTTAATTTAATTAGGTCCCATTTATTTATTTGTTGCATTTGCTTTTGGGGTCTTAGTCATAAATTCTCTACCTAGGCCAATGTCTAGAAGAGTTTTTCCTAGGTTTTCTTCTAGAATTTTTATGGTTTCATGTCTTAGATTTAAGTCTTTAATCTATCTTGAGTTAATTTGTGTAGATGGTGAGAGGGATCCAGTTTCATTCTTGTACTTTATGTATCTACTTTTATACCAATACCGTACTATTTTGAGTACTATAGCCTTGCAGTATAGTTTGAAGTTGGGTAATGGCAATGCCTCCAGATTTGTTCATTATGCTTAAGATTGTTTTGGCTATTCAGGCTCTTTCTGGTTCCATATGAATTTTAGGACTACTTTTACTAATTCTGTGAAAAATGATGTTGGTATTTTCATAAGAATTTATTTGAAACTGTAGATTGCTTTGGGCAGTATGGTCATCTTCACAATATTGATTCTTCCAATTCATAAACATGAAATGCATTTCCATTTGTTTGTGTCATCTCTGACTTCTTCAAGCAGTGTTTTCACAGTGTTGTCATAAAGATCTTTCACCTCCTTGGTTAAGTATATTCCTAGGTATTTTATTTGCTTTGTAGGTATTGTAAAAGGAATTGAGTTCTTGATTTGATTCTCAGCTCAGTCATTGTTTATGTATAGCAGTGCTGCTGATTTGTGTACATTGATTTTGTGACCTGAGACTACTGAATTCATTTGCAGTAGTCTTTTAGAAGAGTTTTTAGGGTTTTCTTATATAGGATTGTATTATTGGCAAACAGAGATAGTTTGATTTCCTCCTTTCCGATTTGTTTGCTCTCTGTTTCTTTTTCTTGTCTGATTGCTCTAAGAATTCCTTTAAAAAAAGTTAGAGACAGCATCTCACTATGTTGTTCAGGCTGGTTTCAAACTCCTGGCCTCAAGTGATCTTCCCACCTCAGCCTCTGAAAGTACAGGGATTACAGGTGTGAGCCACCTCACCTACCCTAAATTTTATTCTTAATTTCTTCCTTCACCCATTTGTTGCTCAGGAGCATGTTGTTTAATTTCCAGGTATTTGTATAGTTTCTAATGTTCCTCTTGTTGATGTCTAATTTTATTCCATTGTGATCAAATAAGATACCTGATATGCTTTTGATGTTTAAAGATTTTATAAGGCCAGGTGCAGTGGCTTACTCACACATGTAATCCCAGCACTTTGGGAGGCCAAGACAGTCAGGCCACTTGAGCTCAGGAGTTTGAAACCAGCCTGGGGAACATGATGAAACCCCATCTCTACAAAAGATACAAAAACTAGCCAGGCATGGTGGCACAAGCCTGTAGTCCAAGCTACTCAGGAGGCTGAGACAGGAGGATTGCTCGAGCCTAGGAGGCAGAGGTTGCAGGGAGCCGAGATCATGCCATTGCTCTCCAGCCTGGGTGAAAGAGCAAGACCCTGTCTCCAAAAAAAAAAAAAAAGAAATTTCTTTTTGTTAAACATCAAAAATGTTTAACATTGACTTATGTTATTTCCTAACATAAGTCAATCTGTGAGAATGTTCCATGGCTGATGAAAAAAATGCGTATTGCTGTTGGGTGAAATGTTTTGTAAATGTCTATTAGGGTCTCTTAAATCTATGGTACAGTTTTTTTTTTTTTAATTTTATTTTTCTTTTTGAGACATGGTCTCACTCTGTCACCCAGGCTGGAAGGCAGGGACATGATTATGGCTCACTGTAGCCTCAACTTCCTGGGCTCAAGTGATTCTCCCACCTCAGTCTCCTGAGTATCAGCTGCTTCTACAGGTGTGCTCCACCACGCCCAGCTGATTTTCTTTTTTTCTTTCTTTCTTCCTTTCTTTCTTTCTTTCTTCCTTCCTTCCTTCCTTCCTTCCTTCCTTCCTTCCTTCCTTCCTTCCTTCCTTC
>NW_012119265.1:9149218-9167062 GCF_000951035.1 Colobus angolensis palliatus
TATTTTTTTAGTAGAGACGGGGTTTCACCGTGTTAGCCAGGATGGTCTCGCTCTCCTGACCTCGTGATCCACCCGTCTTGGCCTCCCAAAGTGCTGGGATTACAGGCTTGAGCCACCGCGCCCGGCCTACAAGCTTGATCCTAGGTAAGAGCTGTTGCACCTGGCTTACGGTGCAGTTTAAATTCAATGTTTCTTTGTTGATAATCTGTCTAGATGATCTGTCCAGTGCTGAGAGGGGGGTGTTGAAGTCCCCAGCCATTATTGCATTGGGGTCTATCTCTACCTTTAGATCTAATGATATTCAGTTTATATATCTGGGTGCTTCAGTGTTAGATGCATATATATTTACAATTGTTATATTCTCTTACTGCATGATTCCCATTATTGTTATATAATGTGCTTCTTTGTCTTTTTTTTTTTTTTTACAGTTTTCAACTTGAAATCCCTTTTATCTGACATAAGGATAGCTATTCTGCTCACTTCTGGTTTCTGTTTGTATGGAATATCCTTTTCCCATTCCTTCATTTTCAGTCTATGTGTGTCTTTACAGGTGAGTTAAGTTTCTGGTAAGGGGCATGTAGTTGAGTCTTATCTTTTCATCTGTTTAGCCAGTCTATATATTTTAAATGGGAAATTTAATCCATTTACATTCAGAGTTACTATCAATAGGTGAAGACTTATTCCTGTCATTTGATTGTTCTCTGATTGTTTTATATGTTCTTTATTTCTTTCTTTATATTTTATTATTTACTTTTTCAGTTGGGTGGTTTTCTATAGTGATACATTTTTTTTTTCTCCTTTGCGTATTAGCTCTATAAGTGAGTTTTATAGTTTTGCATGTTTTCATGGTGGTGATTGTCCTCTTTTCATTTCCAGATGTAAGGCTCCCTTGAGCATTTCTTGTAAGGGCAGTCTACTGGTAATGAATTCCCTCAATTTTTCCTTATCTGTGAAAGCTTTTATTTCTCCTTCATTGCTGAAGGATAGCTTTGCTTAGTATACTATTGTTGGTTGGCAGTTTTTTCTTTGAGTACTTTGAATATATCATTCCATTCTCTTTTGGCCTGTAAGATTTCTGGCCAGGCACAGTGGCTCATACCTGTAATCCCAGCACTTTGGGAGACCGAGGTGGGCAGATCACCTGAGGTCAGGAGTTTGAGACCAGCCTGGTCAACATGGTGAAATCCCATCTCTACTAAAAAATACAAAAATTAGCCAGGCATGGTGGCGGGAGCCCGTGAACCCAGCTACTTGGGAAGTTGAGGTGGGAGAATCGCTCAACCCCAGGAGGTGGAGGTTGCAGTGAGCCAAGATTATGCCATTGCACTCCAGTCTGGGCGACAGAATGAGATTCTGTCTCACACACACACACACACACACATAGAAAAAAAAAGAAAAAAAGATTTCTGCTGAGAAATTCATTGTTAATCTAATGGGATTTCCCTTATATGTGACTTAATACTTTTGTCTTGCTGATTTTAAAATTCTTTTGTTGTCTTTGACTTGTGACAATTTGATTATAATTTGCCTCAGAGAGAACTTGTTCAGGTTGAATCTATTTGGGATTCTTTGCACTTCCTCAACCTGAATATCCATCTCTCTCCCCAGACTTGGGAGATTTTCTGCTATTATTTCATTAAATATATCTTCCTCACCTTTCCCTTCTCTTCTCCTTCTGGAATGTCCATAAGATGAGTATTTGTTTGCTTAATGGTGTCCCATAAATGCAGTAGACTTTCTTCATTTTTTTCCTGCCTCCTTCCCTCCCTCCCTCCCTCCCTTCCTTCCCCCTTTACTTCCCTCCTTCCTTCCTTCCCTCCCTTCTTCCTTCCCTCCCTCCTTCCTTCCCTCCCTCCCTCCCTCCTTCCCTCCTTCCTTCCTTCCTTCTTTCCTTCCTTCCTTCCTTCTTTCCTTCCTACTGTCCTTCCCTTCCTTTTTTCTTCTTTCCTTTTTTTTTATTTCAAAAGAGCTGTCTTCAAGTCCAGAAATTCTTTCTTCTGCTTATTCTAGTCTGATGCTGAAGCCCTTGGCTGTATTTTCTTTCATTCACTGAATTCATTAGCTCTAAGATTTCTGTTTGTTTGTTTTAAATATCCATCTCATTTTAAATGTATATATATGTATATTCATGGATTTGCATGATAAACAGAGAGAAATACTCTATATTTAGCATCAATGGGTACTGTATTTGAGAGTTTCCAGGGGATTTAAGACATTTGATAAAGTATCCCCACCCTAGATACTTTACATATGGACATGATATTATCTATACATTTAATTTGTATTATTAATATGTACCATTTCAAATAAAATAGCTAAAGGTAAATTTTAGCATAATTCATCCCTCCTTGAAATGACAAATTCCTTATTAACATAGCTTCACTATAATACTGAAAACTCAGTATTACAACATTGCCAGTTTGCTACTGTATATAAAAAAAATCTGTGCTCATTCTTAGAAAGTCAGGTGTGTGTTTGTTAAGATATCAGAGAATGACTATAATGAGAATAGAAGTAAAAACTCTTATCAGGTGAGATTACATATGTTCTCAAATCTAGTGTGTATTGGCCAGGCATGGTGGCACATGCCTGTAATCCCAGCTTCTTGGGCGGCTGAGGCAGGATAATCACTTGAACCCAGGAGGCGAAAGTTGTAGTGAGCTGGGATTGTGCCATTGCACTCCAGCCTGGGTGACAGAGTGAGACTGTGTCTCCAAAAAAAAAAAAAAAAATCTGTTGTGTGTTTATTGAAGAGATTTAGGAAAATCTATTTGTGTAATTGGGATAGAATGCTCCAACATGTTTTTTTTTTTCCTTCTCTTTTTTTTTTTTTTTTTTTGAGACGGAGTCTCTCGCTCTGTTGCCCAGGCTGGAATGAATTGGCGTGATCTTGGCTCACTGCAACCTCCACCTCCCAGGTTCAAGCCATTCTCCTGCCTCAGCCTCCCCAGTAGCTGGGATTACAGGTGTCCATCACCACACCTGGCTAATTTTTGTATTTTTAGTAGAGACAAGGTTTCGCCATGCTGGTCTCAAATTCCTGACCTTAGGCAATCCACCCGCCTTGGCCTCCCAAAGTGCTGGGATTACAAGCATGAGCCACTGCTCCTGGCCCTCCAACATCTTTTAAGATTAAGACCCCTGATGATTATTCATGCAGGGATAGGATTGAATCCATCCTCCTTCCTATGTAGTGTTAATAAAATTAATTTGCTGAGTAATGGGCAATATGCACTCATACTAAGCTATCTAATCATCGATTTGATAAAGAACAACAGCAAGAATGTACTTATTAAATAAATAAAGTGAATACAAAATTCATTATGTTCCCTAATTTTTAGCAAAATTTATTTTTGGTTTTCCTTTGGCACATCTCCTAAGTAGTTCACATCTTAAACAACAAACACAAAAAAACCAGCAACCAAACAACTCTTGTCTTTCTATGGCTAGTGGCTAGATTTTATGGTTTCATTATAGCTAATGACTTATCTTTTCAACACAGGAAATCTCTGGAAGGGAATTTTCCTAGGCTTTGGATAAGATAGGTGTGGGGGAAACTACACTGTTAATTGCTTTCAGAGGCTCCAACAGCTTAGATTTCACTGCCTGGGCCTTGATACCCCATAGGGAAGTGGAGCACACAAAATAGGAAACGGATAAAGGGTGACAGTCTCTCTGCCTCTCCCCTTATCCATCCTTCTCTCCCAATCCCCCAAGTGTACACACAGACACACACACACACCCACCCTATTGCACTTACAAATACGGAAAAATGCTCAATTTTACTAATCTACAGTTTATCAGCCATTATTACAGCTTGGTTCCTTTTGTGTATGTCTTTAAAAGCCTTCCTTAAAATGTAAATTATAGCCGGATGCTATAATCCTGTAATCCTAGAACTTTGGGAGGTGAGGAGGATGGATCACCTGAGGTCAGGAGTTCGAGACCAGCCTGGCCAACATGGCAAAACACCGTCTCTACTTAAAATACAAAAATTAGCAGGGCATGGTGGTGGGTGCCTGTAATCCCAGCTATTCAGGAGGCTGAGGCCAGAACCTGGGGGCGGAGGTTGCAGTGAGCCAAGACTGTGCCACTTCACTCCAGCCTGGGTGAAAGAGTGAGACTCCGTCTCAAAAAAAAAAAAGGAAATTACTCTGGGTGGAGGGTTGGAATAATCATATCTTAAATTGTTAAACATCAACACCAGGGAGATCACTTAAGGCACTTGAGGAAGTAGGCCAATGCCTGAGGAAATGACAGACCCCTTAGGGGGCAAAGTGGATACAGATGAAGGAGGTGGACAAGTATAGAACCGGACCTGCCTCACCTGGCTGTACACCTCTAAATAATCCTGGTGGTTCACAGGTTGTTGACCCCATCCCAATTATTTTATCTTGCATTTGCTGCTCTTAGCAGGTCACCATGTACTTCCCCTCTGTAACTGATTTGAACTTAACTCTGCAGGGGTAAATGAATTTTATTAAACCAGTTTTTTCTTTTATAATCATGTCTAACATACCCATTTCGCAGAAAAAAATACAGGGCCCAGAGAGGTGAACTGGTATTTCCTAAATCTCAAGGCTAATTAGAATCCAGGCTTCTTGATGCCTATCTCTATATTTCATTTACTATTCCTCATAGACTCTTTAGATATCTGCTTAGCTCAAATGCAAATAATGGGGATATACCCACAGAGAAAATATTTTTAGAAAGTTTATCTATATGTAAGTATAAATAGATTTTCTGCACATCACTGGTATTTTGAAACATTGATTTTAAAAAGGCTCAAAAAAAAAAATAAAGCTCAGTGAGTACATTTTTGTTAATGCCCCATTTGTCTGTCAATCTTTAGCCAACCTCTGTCATCTGGAACACAGCTTTAAACTTGCATGTTAAGCGGAAAAACCTTGGAGTAGTAATGAAAATAATTACCATAAAGACCATTCACTAATGTTAAAAGATTTGAGGAACCACTCTCAGGGTCTACCCCAAAATGTATTGATTTATTTTTGTGCTCTACATAGGGATAATACTTTAACCAGTTTAGCAATATAGTTCCCTAATCCATAGCAATGAAATGATTTAAAGGTATGGATGACTGTTACCATCACTATTCATTCAACAGATAATTTTTAAGTGCCTACTATGCCCCATGCATAATACTAAATGCTGGAGAAACCAAGATGAACATGTAAAGAGGCAAACATATACTTAGTGATATGTACATTAGTGCCACACTAAAGGAAGGTATAAATCCCTGTCTAATCACAGAATGGGCTATGCACAATTCTACTTGTGAGAGTAAGACAAGGCTTCCTGAAGACGTGACATTGAGTGAGTCTTGGGGATTGGGTCGTTATGAAAGAATCTGGTTCCTTTGGGGAACAGTTTATGTGGCTAGAGATGTGAGTAGGCAGAGAGGCAGGGCCTAGATCTTGGAGACTTCGTATGGTAAAGGGTTTAAACGGTATTTCATAGGCAATGAAGAGCCATGGAAGGTTTTAAAGTGGAAAACAAGGCTGGGTTATGTCTTAAATTCTGAAAGTTCCATTTGGATGTAGTTGTAATGCGGCCAAAATGAGGACCAGACACTAGGATACCAGGTAGGGAGCAGCTGCAATAATTCAGTAGAGAAATAAGTGCCTAAATTGTAGGAGTAACCTTAGTAATGGAGAAGAAACTGAATCAAGAGACAGTAAAAGAGCAGACTTGGATAGACTTGTGATCTGATAAAGGTGGGGAGAAGAAAGGGAGACAAGACTCCAGAGTGAATCCCAGATTTTTTGTCTGGCCATCTGGGTGAATAAATGTTGCTGAAATGAGCAACAGAGTCAGGGCAGGCTTAGGGAGAGTTTAATTTTCCACATGTAGAATCTTAGGTGGACTGGGACATTTTGAAAATATTTGTTAGGGAGCTGGATCTATCAGGGGACAGGTTCAGGCTGTGACAATCATCCTCAGTAGCAGTAAGTGGCTTTGGCTAACAGCAGGCAACAGAATAGACATAAGACTTGGAGGGCACAAAATTCTGGAGACAGTTGGAGGGCAAACCGCCCTAGGTGCAGTTCAAGAGCTCCTGAAGTATCTCCTGTCTGACAGCTCAGGGCAACATGGCAATAGTTTCCTAGTTCTGGCTCTCCTGCCTCCTGCAACTCCATTCTCCAGATTAGCCATGGTGACATTTTAAAGTGTAAATCATGTTATATTACTCCTTGCTTAGAAGCCATGAGTGGCTTCTCAGACTCAGATTCAAACTATTTGAGACCAATAAAGCTCTACCTGTGATCTGCCCTTGCCCACCTCTCTGGCTAGATTTATCGCATGACACCTGGAGTTAGTGCTGTAATCCAGACACTGTCCCTCCCTCAGGGCCTTTGTACCTGCTGTTCCCTATGTCTGGAATGCTCTTTTCTAGGTCTTGCTGGCTGGCTTCCTCTTCTTACTCAATAACCTCTGCTGAAATGTTACTTCCTCAGAGAATTTCCTTGACCAATCTAATGTGTGTCTCCCATCCTAACATTTCATATTATCAACTTCATTACTCCTTGTTGTCAACTTTATAACACTGACCATTATCTGAATGTGTCTTGTTTATTCTTTACTATCTACTGTATTGGAAATGGTGATATGCAAAGGTAAATTTTCATTTATTGCTTTTTTTTTTTGATACAGGATTTTGCTCAGGTGATCCTTCTGCCTCTTTCTGCCTCTTCCTCCCAAAGTACTGAGATTACAGGACTAAGTCACTGTACTTGGCCCATTTATTGTTTCTTAAGGGCAAGTGAACAAGTGGGATGGAACCGTATAGCTGAAGGCTTTGAATTTCCACTGAGGGTTTTCATTTAATTTGCTAGTTTCTGAGGAGCCACAGATGTTTTAAGTAGAGCAATGATCTTGTCAAATTTTAAAAAATATTTGATTAATGTTCTAAAATGTAACCACTTCATGATTGTGACCCTAAACGCATTGACTGAAACACTGTTCATGTTAACTGGTTTACTTACATATAAAATTGTTAAATGAGCAGAATAACAAGAATATAAAAGCCTAGACATAGTATCTGAAATTGATTTGATGACTTTAACTAGTTTTACAGAATTGTACAGTTGGTTTCCAATTTATTTTATTAACCTCCCCTTCTTTTCAGTGTAGAAGCATAGAAAACCAGGTTATATAATTTTAAAATTAGGACCAAACTGTACCAAGGCCAAATTTTATATATAGTCAGCAGCAATGCCGTTCTACTCGTTACTTTCAGTGAAACTACTGGTGGAGCCAACCGTGGTGGTACCAGACTTTGGCTAATGGCAGTGCCCTAGGGATGGGTGATATTGAGTTCTTTCAATAAGGTTGAAAATAGGAGGTCTTTGGACCCTTCAATTTAATTCCATTAAACCCTACAGAGTAACTGCTGTGTGCCAAACATCGCGTTCATTTCTCAGGACAAAAAAAAAAAAAGCTGGGAAGGGGAAGGTACACTTCTTCCTTTTAAGGAGGATGCAATCTAATAATTTACCTCTATGTAGTACAGTTAATTGCATAATTATGCACAAAGACCAATGAAGGTTATTTTTCCAAAATCACTCCAATTGGCCTTATAACCATTTGTCAGATTTTGGAATGTTTGTTTTTTCCTTTCCTCTTCTTCCCTTTTCCAGGGATAAATAAAACCAACATTATTTCTTGTTTCTTTTCTAGTAAGATGAGGCATTCATACTTAAAAAAACACAGTATTGCTGGGTGCGGTGGCTCACACCTGTAATCCCAGCACTTTGGGAGGCTGAGGTGGGTGGATCACCTGAGGTCGGGAGTTCGAGACCAGCCTGACCAACATGGAGAAACCCCATCTCTACTAAAACTACAAAAAAATTAGCCAGATGTGGTGGCACATGCCTATAATCCCAGCTACTAGGGAAACTGAGTCAGGAGAATCGCTTGAACCTGGGAGGCAGAGGTTGCGGTTGCCATTGCAGTCCAGCCTGGGCAACAAGAGTGAAACTCCCTCTCAAAAAAAAAACAAAAACCAAAAAACACCACAATATTCCCCAAATAATTTTCAATGCAAGGTATGTATAAATATAAAGTTTATTCAGCATAGTGTTTAGAAAAATAAGTTCACATCATTTCAGAAAACAAATAAACACTTAATTGTCCAGGCATAAACCCCCATTACAGTACAACATACATACTTTAGATCTCTTTGGTTGGGTAATTAAGCACAGAAATGTTCTGGGACATGCTCTGTGTGCCATCACCTAACAGTGCAGTAAAGACTCTGTTACCCCATCCCATGATATACATTCTGTATACAGTTTCTCTTTGTGTAAGGCACAGTAAAACCATATTGAGTATATAATTGGTTGCCTCTAAACATACAGTACATGCAACAAAAGAATATTTTTGAGAACCCTGAAAGCCAAAAGTCACATGCTATATAATTTTGATTAATAAAATGTATGATGGTAAATTAACATGAAATGTATCAATTAGATACAAAGTAACTGCTAGGCTCTATTATCTAAGTTTTACAAAGAATTAAAATATCTTTTGTGAAATGTAATAATTTTCCCCATAGTTTTCCTGAATTATTTTTATTATGAGATGATCTGTCAAAACATTTTAAAGAATGAAGAACTTGTGGCTATGAACTAATGCACACTTGTCTAGCATGTAGCAGGGCAGGCTGCCACACATGCCCAATAATCCGACTTTTAACATGCAAGATACAAGGGCATACACAGAGAGATTTAAGGTCAGTGTGCAATTTAACTATGGATTTTTACCTATGGCTATAGTATCTACCTGCCTTTCGTAACACAAGAAAGGCACTGAAACGTGTGTACAATTTAAAAAGTCTTTTCATTACTATAAATATACATGAGATATAAAGCAGTACAACACAGGTGCTCTTGCTTGACTGAGGAACAAATGCACCTTCTCTTTAAACAACAGACTGTCCTTTACTAGATTTAACTAAGAGCTAAATGCCAAACTCTGGCTGATAGAGTGCATAGATAGGCTTACACCAAAAATCCCACAGCCAGCAGCATGGGTTGGGTTTTGCAGGGAGTCATTTACCCCTATTTTGATCTTCAGGGATCATTAGAGGGTCATTTGCAGCATCTTCAAGCATTGGTTTATGTAAGAGTGAAATTCTGCCACATGAACTCCAAGGGTTCTGGGTCTGGCCCTTGGTGGCAAAAGACATTTGCAATTCTGTGCAAGAAGATCATGGGGTTTATCTTACTCCATTCACATATACATGGGCTACATACCAACTGGCCCTTATTCTACTGAAAGAATAGAAAAGAACAATAAGTTCTTTACAATGTGCATTGATTCTTACCTGGTATATTGTGTAGCTACCTGAAGTAATTGCAGGGTTATAATTACATCATGGTGGGAATATGAATGGGTTTCCTAGGTAAGTCTTAAGTTTTGTGCTATCTTTTCCTTTTCATAAGGGAGAAAAGAGGAAGAACGCTGAATAAAAGAGAGGCTTATTATATTTTCAGAAAACATATAAAACATTTCCAGTTATATATATGTAGCATATATAACTTTAAAAACCTTCCCATCTCTCTTATTGGATGGGTATTTGAAAATAATTAACAAACTCTTGATATCTGCAGCAATCAAGTGGAAAACATCATTTTTATGTAAACTACACTACAGAGCCATGTAATTAATCTCAGTAACAGGATCAGCACACACCCAAAGGAAAAACAAGCTCTATAAGTTGTAGTAGAGTGGAAAAGAACTCTAAAACACCTGACTTTGTAAAACAAAACAGAAAACATCTAGCTTCAGCAGTTTAGGAACATTCACCAATTCTATAAAAAATGATGGGAGAGGAATTCTTCATAGGGTTCTTCATATATGCCTGCAAGTTTCATTTATGATAACAAAAGTTAAATCCTCTATGTCCCTTATTCAACATGCTTGATTGATTGACATGTAGAGAACTAGAGTGGGCCCTTTGCTCCGATCATAAAAAAAAGCAAGATGTGGCCAGGCTTGGCAGCTCACACCTGTAATGCCAGCACTTTGGGAGGCCGAGGCAGGTGGATCATGAGGTCAGGAGATCGAGACCATTGTGGCTAACACGAAACCCTGTCTCTACTAAAAATACAGAAAATTAGCCAGGTGTGGTGGCAGGCGCCTGTAGTCCCAGCTACTTGGGAGGCTGAGGCAGGAGAATGGCGTGAACTCGGGAGGCGGAGCTTGCAGTGAGCCGAGGTTGCTGACGCAGGAGAATGGTGTGAACCCGGGAGGCAGAGCTTGCAGTGAGCCGAGATCACACCACTGCACTCCAGCCTGGGCGACAGAGCGAGACTCCGTCCCCCCCCAAAAAATAAAATAAACTAAAAACTAAAAACTAAAAAAGCAGGATGTGCTAATATCTAACATCTTTATGTTCAACAACTTTAAGTTATATCTGAAGAAATTATTTTTTCACTTTTTTTTTGCTTTTCAGAGACTAGAGAGTAACTTTACTCACCACATACATTTATTTGCATTGTTACATCTCATGTTCAGAGTCTTGATAAAACTACAGCCACAGCTTACATTAGTAAACAAGCTTCTTACAGAAACCCAAAACATTGACTTTTAAAGAAGACACAATAATATAGTGCAAACAACAGCCATGTGTCAGAGGGTAGCCACTGATCCAAAACAACAGTCATGTGTCAGAGTGTAGCCACTGATCCAAAACAAGTCATGTGTTAGAGTGTAGCCACTGATTCAAAACAACAGTCATGTGTCAGAGTGTAGCCACTGATACAAAACAACAGTCATGTGTCAGTGTAGCCACTGATCCAAAACAAGTAATGTGTCAGAGTGTAGCCACTGATTCAAAACAACAGTCATGTGTCAGAGTGTAGCCACAGATCCAAAACAATAGCCATGTGTCAGAGTGTAGCCACTGATCCAAAACAACAGCCATGTGTCAGAGTATAGCCACTGATCCAAAAAACAGCCATGTGTCAGAGTGTAGCCACTGATCCAAAACAACAGCCATGTGTTGAGTGTAGCCACTGATCCAAAAAACAGCCATGTGTCAGAATGTAGCCACTGATCCAAAAAACAGCCATGTGTCAGAGTGTAGCCACTGATCCAAAACCTTTGGAACCACGTTTCAACAGTACAGAGTCTTGCTCGATAGAATTTACATATTTTCTTTCCTTTAAAATGCTTTTCACAGCCTGTATAATCAATTTTACATGGTATTTATAACTTATTTTCCTTGTAAAGCATCAACAATAATTACTTGTTTATCCATTTGTGTGATAAATACCATATATAATATTTAGTGAAACTTAAGTTCTTCAGATTTAAAGCAATTTTGTGGTGAAATTAACCCTGTTAGATAGTAGAAAAGAACCATCAGTGCTTCTGTTGACACTTCTGTACCTTACTACTAATAAAAAGGCCACAAGGTAAAAAGGCACATACAATTCTATAAAAAACATATTTAAATGAATCCGAGTTGCTAATTAAAGAACAAGGATGTGAAAAAAAGTACCAAAATTCCAATATTGGGAGTTAGATTTCCTGTTTCAGTGTTATTAATATTGACCTTAATAGATTCCTGGTAAAAATCATTATTTTTAAAATCCTACAAAAAGTAAAACTTTGTCGGAAACAACTATGTTCACTTCCTGTTCAAACAATAAAAATAAATTAAACAGTAAGAAAACATATTTTTCAGTTCATAGCGCCTGAAGAGAAACATATATAGTATAAATAAAATTCACTGTAATTACTCAAATCCTGCTTACAGAACTGATATATTTACATTCATACTGAAGTTTCAGAGTTTTTAGTGGAGTTCCGCACTTTCTCAGCCACACTGAGCTATTAGAAATCACATTTGGAAATACGTTGAGACTTAACCCAAGACTTTCTCAAAAAATGCTGAAAAAGAGGTGTGTGTGCATATATCTATGCATGCTACTTAACTTTAAAAATATGTACCATTTATGTTTCTTAACCTTTTCAATGCCCATGGAGTAAAAGTAAACAAAAACAATTGTATTATTTCTAATGGTCTGCAGCTATCTTTAATTTTCTATGTTAGGTGTACACATTTTTTAATTTAAAAAACTATCAAGTTCCATTTTGACCTTAGAATTATAGAGTCAACCAAATGATTCACTTTGACTTGATACATTTCACCTTGTTCCTTTGTCTCCATCTATTTAAAAGAGAACATTTATAAGTGAACAAAAAGGCTGCAATAATGCAGTTCTACTTCTGTATACTTAACTGTGATCTTCATGCAGATCAATCTAAAGTCTCTTGTATGCATATACTTGCAAAACTAGAGTGTTTTCCTTTAAATGGGAAAATGTTTTGTGTCCTTGGGGCTTCATGAAAAGATTTGCCGCTGATGCCAAAAAGAGGTGAGGAGGAAATAGAGTTTATAAGTCTTGCATATCTTCATCCAGCTGGACAGTCTGGAGCTTGGCAAGTTCTTTTTTGTCTGTTTCCAGGTCTTCACAGACAGTATCAACCATGCCATCTAAGACATACTTGGATTTAGAGTCCAGCATCATTAAGCTACTTGTTGCTTTGCTCTCAGAATTTGGTAAGAAATTCTCTTTCATGTTAGCTACCGATTGCAGAACCAAACGATGTTCTTGGACAAAATCCTGATGTACTGCTGGGGAGGGGTGACCTACCTGATCTTCAGCTGTAGGAACTATTTCCCCAAGGGCAGCCTGAGTCATAGGGACTGACAATAGGTCTTGACCAGTAATAAGGGAGCAGTTCTGAAGAGTTGCATAGTTAGTGTTGCTGACAGATGTCACAGTAGATTTGCTTGCCACCGGTGCAGACATTGGTTGGCTATCGGCAATGTCATGGTTTAGCTCAGTGGGATTTAGTAATGTAGGGGGACTGAGAGAAAAATTGTGAGTTGGAGATACATTAACTAATGAGGAGGCCAGTGGATGGAGGCCACTCCCCGAGATGTTTTCAGAAGACAGGTTTGCATTTACTTGTGCATTCTGATTGACAGGCATCAACTGAGAAAATACCAGGCTCCTCTCCAAGCCTTCCTGTTTCACAGATCCTATAGTCTGGCTTGTATTAGGAACTGTGTATACCACTGCACTGGGAGCAAGAGAGCTCAAGAAAACCTTTCCTTGCTGAACTGTGGCAGACTCACTTGTAAATGTGCTCCCATCTGAAGTGCTTGAACTTACTGAGATATTACCTAGAAAAAATAAAGTACTGATTATCATTGATGGAAGTGACAGGGAAAGAAAAAAAGTTACACACACATGGTTTTTTCTCAGCTACAGTATCTATAAAGAAGCAACACTTCCATACAATAATTTAGCCCAATTCTGGTTCAGAATTACCTTGAGCACTTAAAACTACAGATTCCCAGGCTCTACTCCTTGAAAGTATAACTTAGTACATCTTAGAACATCTGATTTTACCTCTCCGGGTAAATATATATATTTTTGTATAGAGACATCTTTTATGTTTAACCATAACACAGCCAAAAAAACTACTTGCATTCCTGAGTCGCAGGTGTGCCTGTTTCCCCATCTTTCATCAGCTTCTTAGAAAACAGTGATTTCCAAACCTTTACTTTTTATGTCTCATGACCTCCAATGGTCTTGAGGATAGAACATGTTAAAGGTTCTGCTGCTTATTATTTCTTTTCTTTTTTTTTTGAGACGGAGTCTCACTCTGTCGCCAGGCTGGAGTGCAGTGGAGCGATCTCAGCTCATTGCAACCTCTGCCTCCTGGGTTCAAGCGACTCTCTTGCCTCAGCCTCCCGAGTAGCTGTAACTACAGGCATGTGCCACCACATCCAGCTAATTTTTGTATTTTTAGTAGAGACGAGGTTTCACCAGGTTGGCCAGGATAGTCCCCATCCTTTGACCTTGTGATCCACCCACCTCAGCCTCCAAAAGTGCTGGGATTACAGGCACAAGCCACAGCGCCCGGCCTATTTCTCTTTCTTAAAAAAAAAAAAAAAAATTAGATTCAGGGGGCATGTGTGCATGTTTGTTACATGGGTATATTGAGTAATGGTGGGGATTGGGCTTCTAGAGTACCCACCTTCCCAAGTAATTCTGATGACCAAGGGGGACTGAGAACTACTAGTTAGAAGCCAAGTGTGAAAAAAAAAAAAAAAAATCTTTTCCAGGTTCTGATTCAGTCAAGTTTCTGTTTCATCACTAGTAACTTGACATCTCTCAATTAGTTGATAGTTAGTGCTAGCTCTGCCAGTTAGAATTAGAAAACACAAATGCAAAATGAAATGCCTTCATTCAGGACTGACTGCTCAGTAACTGACATAAAATATAAATAAATGGCAGTGTAGAACATACCACATAAAATGAGTTACGTGGGGCTTAAAACTTAACCATATAAGCCTGTACAGACAAGTTGCAAACTTTCACCAAACTAGCCATAAAGTAATGTCAAGTCAACAAAACATTCAAAAGCTATTTTTGCCTTTTGTTTTGCCAGTTCTGAATTTTCAGTGTCGTAGTAATGGGAACAATTAATGGTAATATGAAATGTGCTTTTTAAAATACAGATTAACATAAAGGATCAGAGCTAATGCTTCTCTAAAAGGTTTGTATCTTTTGAGGCTCTTACTATAATGGTCTATAGAGACCAGAAGTAGAAAAAGAAATGTTAAGTAGAAAGCTGAGATGTTCAAATCAGATCACTCAGACAATGTAGATGAATTAGACCCCCTACTACCATCAAATAAAACCCTTTTTTTCCTGATTCCTTACATAGGCATGAGATGATGGCAATTAGATAATCTAGGACCTCAAATATGGTCACTGAAGGAAAGGTGGATTTGGGGGGACTTTTGTGATAGGTGGGCCGTTTATCCTCATCTTGAATTAGATGTTCAGTAAACTTTTTTTTCTGAGACAGAGTTTTGCTCTGTCACCCAGGCTGGAGTGCAGTGGTGCGACTTCTGCTCACTGTAACCTCTGCCTCCCAGGTAATTCTACCTGCCTCAACCTCTGAGTAGCTGGGATTACAGACGCACGTCACCATACCTGTCTAATTTTTGTATTTGTAGTAGAGACCAGGTTTCACCATGTTGGCCAGGCTGTTCTCGAACTCCTGAGTTCAACTGATCTACCAGCCTTGGCCTCCCAAAGTGCTGGGATTATGTGAACATGGCTCACTGCAGCCTCCATCTCCTGGGCCCAAGCAATCCCTCCCACCTCAGCCTCCCAAGTAGCTAGGACTACAGGCACGCACTACCATGCCCAGCTAATTTAAAAAAAATTTTTTTTTTTTTTTTGAGACGGAGTCTCGCTCTGTCACCCATGCTGGAGTACAGAGGCGCAATCTTGACTCACTGCAACCTCTGCTTCCTGGGTTCAAGCAATTCTCCTGACTCAGCCTCCTGAGTAGCTGGGATTACAGGCAAGCACCATCAAGCCTGGCTAATTTTTGTATTTTTAGTAGAGACGGGGTTATGTTGGTTAGGCTGGTCTCGAACTCTCGACCTCGTGATCCACCCACCTCGGCCTCCCAAAGTGCTGGGATTACAGGCATGAGCCACCACGCCTGGCCAATTTTTAAAAAATTTTTGTAGAGATGAGGTCTCACTATGTTGCCCAGGCTGGTCTGGAATTCCTGGGCTCAAGTGATCCTCCTGCCTCAGCCTCCCAAAGTGTTGGAATTACAGGTGTGACACCACATCTGGCTTCAGTAAAGTACTTTTTTGAGAGAATAGCCCAATGTTAAAGGTAATTAATTCACTGAAAACATCTTCCTTCCTGAAGTATTAGAATATTGTGATTATATTATCACCTCTATCGATAAATCAGTGCCACAGGGCTGTTTTATGCCTTCCAAGTATTTTTAATGCAAAGAAATGTCTTCAAGTAAAAGGAAAACACTGTATGTGAACCCTTTTAAAACATTTAACTAGAAAGTTTAATCACAGAAATACTGGTGTTAAGAAAAACACTTCTAGGTGTGTTTCAGTTATTCCCTAACATACATTTCTGTTTCAGACCACACATATGAAAAAACTGCTTTTTTGAAAGCACTGACTTCAACTTAAGTATGCTTTTAAATTCTTATTTTTATTTTTTATTTATTTATTTTTAGATACGGGGTTTTGCTCTTGTTGCCTAGGCTGGAGTGCAGTGGCATGATCTCAGCTCACTGCAACCACCACCTCCAGGGTTCAAGCAATTCTCCTGCCTCAACATCCCGAGTAGCTGGGATTACAGGCATGTGCCACCATGCCTGGCTAATTTTTTTATTTTTAGTAGAGACGGGATTTCACCGTGTTAGTTAAGCTGGTCTCGAACTCCTGACCTCAGGTGATCCACCCGCCTCAGCCTCCCAAAGTGCTGGGATTACAGGTGTGAGCCACGGTGCCTGGCCTCTAAAATTCTTGTAGGCAGCTGATTTGTGGCAAAAAACATCTCAAATACATGTTTAGTTTGTTGTGTGTGTGTGTGTGTTTATGAAATTGTTTGCCAGTGTATGCATGAACAAAATGATTAGTTATCTTTTTATAGAGCCATAAATAGCATAATTACATGCAACATTTTCCCCAACTGCTACCGAATATAAATACTTCTGAATTTGTAGAAATTATAACATATATAAAAGAAAAGAGGATTTGATCTAAAATATGATTTTTGAGCATAACTACAACTGAAGTAAAAATTGAACAATAATTTTAAGATAAAAAATCCAACTGAAAAACTATATAGGTACAAAGCATTACTTTGTATTGATAAGAAAAAAATCAGGCCGGGCGCTGTGGCTCATGCCTATAATCCCAGCACTTTGGGAGGCTGAGGTGGGCAGATCACAGGAGTTCAAGACCGGCCTGGCCAATGTGGCCAGACCCTGTCTCTGTTAAACATACAAAGATTAGCCAGGCATGGTGATGCATGCCTGTAGTCCCAGCTACTAGGGAGGTTGAGGCAGGATAATCATTTGAACCCGGGAGGCGGAGGTTGCAGTGAGCCAAGATCGCGACACTGTACTCCAGCCTGGCTGACAAAATGACTCTCTGCCTAAAAAAAAAAAAAAAAAAGATGATAATCATCATCATCATCATCATCATCATCTTAGTTGCTCAGACTGTAAAGTGAGTAAAAGATGTAGATATTCTACTTTTCCACATAAATCCCAGCTATAGAAAGATAAATCTATCTTGTCTAGACATTTTAAAGAATGGCTCAGTATCTGTGAGAAAAAACTGAAACCCCAAAATGCTATATTGAGAACCTCAGTATCTAACTACCATGTAGAGATGTTGCTTGCTGGATTAAACTTATCTGGTTAAATTTATCCTTCAACTCACCCAGACGGTCTAAGGATTGACAGCCTTGTCATTTGATCTTAGTTATTTTAACTGAAAATGCTATTCTTATTACTATTAAATGTTCCATTAAAAAACTTAGCTATTAGTTCATAAGAATTTTCTATGGCAGTGATCTTCTAGATTACACAATTAAAAGTATTTCTGCTTTTCTCCTCCCCCAACATATATAACTTATTCTTTCTGCTCAAATTTGTTGCCTTTAAAATGTGACCTGTTTGGAAATTTTCCAAATGAGAGAAAAGGTGTTAGATCCACATTAAATTATTATCAAACTAAGCATTTTGGCTTTCCCTGTGGTTTTCATATTTTTGCCCTATGTTGGATAGTAACTTAGCTTAACTCTTTTTTTTTTTTTTTTGAGACGGAGTCTCGCTCTGTCACCCGAGCTGGAGTGCAGTGGCCTGACCTCAGCTCACTGCAAGCTCCGCCTCCCAGGTTCACGCCATTCTCCTGCCTCAGCCTCCCGGGTAGCTGGGACTACAGGCGCCCAC
>NW_012119265.1:9167112-9177118 GCF_000951035.1 Colobus angolensis palliatus
TGCCTCAGCCTCCCGGGTAGCTGGGACTACAGGCGCCCACCACCTCGCCCGGCTAGTTTTTTGTATTTTTTAGTAGAGACGGGGTTTCACCGTGTTAACCAGGATGGTCTCGATCTCCTGACCTCGTGATCCGCCCGTCTCGGCCTCCCACAGTGCTGGGATTACAGGCTTGAGCCACCGCGCCCGGCAACTTAGCTTAACTCTTTCCATAACTTGGAACAATGATGAACTGAATAGTATGCTGCAGGACTGTCTTGTTTTACTACCATTTTGCCTAAAGAAATGCAAACATACAGAATGAAATTTAGAACAATTTTTCCATTAATTCCTTCAATAAGCTGACATAGACCATAGTTGTGGTAACAAGACAGTTGTGCATAAACTGATTTTTTTTGCGGGGGCGTAAAACCATCTTATAGGAAACAGACTTTTAAAGCCAACAATTACTACTTTGGTTTTGTAAAAATCTGGATTTTCAGATGTGCCTACAAGAAGGCAAACATGCATTAACATCTACCACCCCTGAATTCAAGGGATTATGCAAACTCCACTGCCAAATTCTAACCATTTCTATTTCTTTAAAGAGAAAATGACATAGAGGATCCAGGCTTGCTTGAAGAATATATCAGCCTCAGTTTTCCTGAATTTCATTTAAGTGCTTTCTCTGGAAGATTGCTGTTAGTAAAGCCACAAACCTATAAAATAAGGCTTATTATTATCTTCATAAATAAACCCACACATTTAGGGGGTGAGTATATATGCTGAGCAATAGAAATCCAATGGCATATTCCTCTGATTTTCTTTTAGGTCTGTCAGTCTTCATTATAGGAGGAACAGGATTCAAACATAATTGATCCAGTCTTTTTAGCTTGTTCTTCTAAAACATTTTTTGGTCAAATAAATAATGCTTAGGTAAAGTGTATGCATTCTTACCAACTGCTAGACTAATTTTGTGTTCTTATCAATTTTATTAATTTTTAATATTAAAATGCCAAGCAGTGAGTTATTTTGTAAGCACTGATTGACTTATCATATTTCTGTAATTGTAGAACTGGCAGGACTTGCTATGAACTGTATTTTTCCATTCAGTTGTTAGTAAAATAAAAGCCCATCCTCATGATGCAAGGGAATAAAGCAAGTTGGATATTACATGGGTATTGTGAAAGAGGAGCATCACATCAAGGCTATTCTATAACTTCGGCAGCTAATAAGGTACCTGAACAGAAACATCAATTATAGCTATCACCAAATGCGTCACTTACAGCAACTGATGAACACATTTGCTGGTGCATTAAGGTACCATATGAGATTGTTACCTTGTGAAGCTGCCACGGACACAGCAGGCAGCTGCAGTGGAGAGAATCCAATGCTCCCATTAAGGAACTGGCTGTTTGTGCCGGAATTGGGGATCTGGACAATGCCATACTGGTTAATTTGCACTGGTGTAGTAAAAGTCACTACAGAACCCCCATCTTGGGAAGCCACTGTTTGAATGCCTTCTCTTTTCACCTCATTGCTGGGTATCAGGCCTGGGAATGAGACAGGGACACTGGGGCTGTAGGACGTGGTGGCTGCTGAGTTAGCAGAACTCGGGAGGACTTTGAATTCCTTCACATCCTGGGAGGTAGACCCCAGTATGTCAGTCATGGATACACCATTGCTCACAATGTTTGATGACATTTTTGGTGGGTTCAGTGCCACTGCCTGTGTGTTTCCCACATTTAATCCATTAAGGATAACTCCACTGGGTCCCTGAATAAAAGAATTTCCATTAAGGAAGACAGGTGAAGTACTTGCAGGTACCAAGCTTCCATTCAACAGAACTCCAGAAGAGCTTAATGATATCTTAGCATTTCCAATTTGTTGCATATATACTGGCTCCATATGACTGGAAAGGCTGAGGTTGGTGATGCCATCAGATGAACTGGAGAGTGGGTGAGGAGATAAATCCTCATGTCCCTTGCTGGATTCATCTTCAGTGCTGGGGTTGCCATCTGACTCACTGTATGGAGGGGGAAATCAAGATGTTCAGAAGGTCAGGGGGATGACATTCTACATAGTGCCAGTTGTTTGGAAAACCAGCTTCTAAATCCATTAAAGGCAGTATTTAAGGAAAGCACAGCAGGATGTCTGCTAGTCCTATTTAAACTAAGAGGCCTTTCAGCAGATTCTGACCAGCCAGAGAATCTGGGAAGATAAACTCTCAGATCTCAATCATTTAAAATAACAATAAATTCAGGGAAAGTCCAGAGATCTGGAAGATGTAAATTCAGCATTACAGAAGAGTATATTTGATTTACAGTGCAGAAGTGCTATTCCTTACTGTTACATATGCTGCTACTGACACCATAGAAAAAAACGCCTTAGATGAGGTGGTCAGTCTTTCCTGTTTAGGAACTCCTTCCCCTCCCCTCAAACCAATTCAGATTAGTGTTATCTTGGAGGTAAATGAAACTGCCAAAGGAGCAGGAGGTGGGAAGTGTTCAGCTTTACTTTTTTGGTCAGTTAGTTAACAAGAGATCGTTTTCTCACCTGCTCCCAAACTTCTACTCCACCAGACTGACAACTCTCTCATTCAACAAAGTGGCTGTCCTTGTTGTAGGAAAAGGCACTTTCAACCCAAGAACAGTTACGTGCAGTCGCCTTTGAATCCAAAGGAAGCCAAAGGGGCCTATTTAACAAACACCATCCAGTGCCCTGGTGAGGTGGGAGGGAAAGGGTGTGGGTCACTCAGAGGCCTTTTAACTTTAGACCTCTTCCCCAACGTCCTTGGTCCCTCTGTTCCAGGCAGGGCCCTGTTCCTCAGCTCTCTGACTTGGGAGAAATACCAAATCGGGGTTGGGGGGTGGGTAGTGGCGGGGGTTTCCCATTTGGTCTGAGGCTGAGAGGGACAGCAAAGGAGAGCAGAACAGAGGCGTTTTGGAAGCGCGGCGGGACTTGGCCCGGCAGAGGATCCGACATCCCCGCAGTGCCCCGCGGTCGGTTCGCTTTCATGCCGAGGGTAGGGGATTACCCAGGCTTTGGGCTGCGGGGCCAGGAACGCAGAAAGCGCTTTGATTTACGAGCTGAGGCTGAGCCGCCGTCGCCGTCTGCGAGGGTGACTCACCGGGGGTGCGGGTGGGAGGTAGATCCGGAGAGGGGCCTAAACCAGGCAACTGGGCCGGGGGCGGGAGTGTGGAGTTTATGGGATGGGGGGGACGGAGAAGCCGGCAGTGGGGCGTGGGGGAGTCCCAGGGAGCCTGCCGGGCTCGCGAGCGGAGGCGGCGGGGCAGCTGGCCTGCTCGCGGTGCCCCCTTCCCACCCTCTGCCCCGGCCCTGCGGATTCCGTTGGTCCCCGAGCGCGGGACCCGCGGCCTCTAGTGGGCGCGGGGCAGGTGTGTCGGCGTAACCAAAGCGCCTTCTCTGGACCTTTCCGCATATCTGCGGAAGGCGCACGCACATCCCGATGCACGTTTTGTTTTGGTTACCGCGAGGGCCAAGTAGGGCACCGAGCCTGCCTCCCAGCCTGGGCGAGGAACGCCGGAGCCCAAGCCGTCGGACCCCCACAGGGGCCCAGAAGCGACAAGGGCGGGCTGAGACCGACTCTGGAATGTGCTGGGTGATCACCTTCACCTGGCCCAGGCGGGCTGGATCCCCGGCTTCCAGATTGCTTCCCTGAGCAGAACCTTCGAGCTGCTTTTGGATTCTTTCTCTCCTATCCCCGCGGGGCTGGAGACACCAGGTCTTTAGGCGACCTTCTCCTTACTTTGTTTCGTCCAACAAAACACACAGACGCACACACCAAGTGTCTGACTCGGGAGGACGCACAAAAGAGGTGGAAAATCCGGTATTTTCTACCAGAGGGGGAAAACAGCTTGCCAGGCAAAAAGCTCAAACTCAGTGGGGTGGGAGCACAGGGAGGGGCGCTAAAAGCGCCCCCACTCCTTTGCTGCCGCCCGCCGTAAGCTAGCCTGCCCCCCACCAGTAACTACCGTACCGGGAGGGAGTCAAGCAGCGTTCGGGGGCCGAGGGAGGAAGCAGCCCTTCAGCCCTGCTACCCCGGCTGCGCTGAAATCCGATCCTAAGGAGTTCAGAATCAGGTTTCAAAACATGACAGAGCCGAGCTGCACCAGCACCCCACGTTGCCGCGGCCGCGAAGGGAACCACAGGGGCAGGGTGAATGATTAACTCTGTCACATGAAACCTCGACGTTCCGAGACCCCTTCTTCGCCGCCAGCCCCACAACACTCTCTTCCCTCCAGAGCGACCACCGCGACCTCCAACGCAGGCACGGGGGGCGGCTGAACCCTGGGGATCCGGGAGCGTAAGCGCGCGCCAGGCCCGGTGTGACCCCGCGGAGGTGCAGACCCCGGCCGGCGCCGGCAACCTCTGCGGGCCTCGGGCGGCAGGGAGAGCTACGGTGCCGGCGTCCACACTCGCTTCCTTAGCCCAGCCAGAAGCGGGGAGAGGGTGGCAACTTCAAAGCCAGCTGGATGGGGGTGGGAAGCCGGGCAGCAGTGACCAGCCGAGGTGGGGGCGGGGACTGAGACCTAGGCGGGCGACCAGAAACTTCTGGGGGGAGAGGGGGAGGGTAAGGAGGGAGGTTCCCCCGCCCTTCGCCTCCGCCGCCCCCCACCTCCGCCGGCAGGGAGCGAGGTGGGGGGCGGGGAGAGGTGGGCAGCCGGACCAGGCTGGTGGGGAAGGTAAGCGCCATGTTTGCGAGCACTTGGAGGAAAAGAAAGCTGGGAAGGGGGTGGGGGAGAGGAAGGGGGAGGAGGAGGAAAGTTGGCGCTCACCTTTTGGACTGGGTCTCGGAGGGGTTCCGATCGCGCTGCCGGCGGTTCTTGAACCAGTTGCTGACCTGGGTGAGGGAGAGGCCGGTGATCTTGGCCAGGTGCCGCTTCTCGGCGGGCGAAGGGTAGCGATTCTGCTTGTAGAGCTCCTTGAGCGCGTTGCGCGACTTCTCCTTGAAACAATACACCGTCTCCTCGCCGTCCCAGATGGTGCGGGGCAGGGGGAATTTCCTGCGCAGCCGGTACTTGTCCACGGCTCCTAGCGGCCGGCCGCGGGCTCGCTCGGCCTCGGTGTAGCGCGCCTTGTACCAGAGCTGCTGCAGCAGCGGGTGGTTGGCCGACTCGAAGCTGTGGCTCTCGAGGATGCTGTAGAGCTCGGGGTAGATGCCCTGGTGGAAGGCCACGAGCGCCCGCGCCTTCAGCAGGCTCTCGTTGCCACGTAGCAGGTCGCTCTGGGGCAGGGACCACAGGAACCGGGCCAGGCGGTCCAGGTTGCCCCCCTGCTGCAGTGCCTCGCACACGCAGGCGACGTGGTCGGGCGAGAAGGCCAGCGGGGTCTGCGCGGCGGCGGCAGCGTGGTGGTGCCTGCCCAGAAGTTCCGAGTGGAGTTGTACCTGATCCGCCGCCGCTCCGGCCGCCGCCGTCGCCACTGCCCCTTCCTCTCCGCTCACCCTGGCGGCAGCGGTCGCGGCGTCCCCCGGCTCCAGGGGAAAAGGGGCTGGAGCCGGGGGGCTCAGCCCCACCGCCGCGCCCCCCGCCACTTCTTGGTGCGCCTCCTGCCCTTCCGAGGCGCTTTCCATCCCATTCTCCTGCTTGATGTCCGCCGCACTTGCGATCTGCCCGGTGGGGGAGGAAGAGGACATTTTTTGTTGTTTATTTTCCTCCCTCCCTCACTCCCTTGCACTCTTTTCCTCTTTCTTTCCCCCTCTCTTACTCCTCCTTCTTCGTCTCCCTCCCTCCTCTCCCCCTCCGGAAAGCCCACTCCCTCCCTCCTGGTTTCGGCTGGATCTGGCCGATCAGGTTTCCCCCCGGCCACGCAGTCACCATTAAGATAGCTGCTAGAGCAAAGTAGTGTAAACGGATAGCTGCTTTCTGCCGTTCCCCCAACGTGACTCCTCCGGTTGCTGCATACTATATGGCAGTGGCGGCCGGGCCGGCCCGGCCGAGCCACCTCATTGGCTATTTCGCATTCAGGGGTAGGAGGAGACACCGTTTCTATCCCTGTCGATCACCCGCCTCCCACTCCACCCCTTGCCTTTCCCTCTCCCCCTGACCCCCAGGCACCTATACCTGAAGGAAAACACCGACATTCTTTCCAAACCACGTTGCTGGGCGGGAAATTACCTAATGTGGCCTGAAAACTGGACAACTCTTTCAAAGGGACGCCCTACGATTCCAGAGGGAATATCAATTGTGTGGCCTTAAGGTCTAGATAGTTAAATTTTTAACAAAGAGACCACCCTCAGCATCTAGATGACATAACTTAAGAGGACAATTCAGAAGCCCCCACTATCTCCCTGTTCCCCATTCCCCCTCTTTTTGGATGTCTTTTTCAAGGATTTTGTATTCAAAAGGGTCAAAAATAAAATAACACTAGGAAGTGTTCTAAGGGGCAAGCATTTAAAGTAAATTAAAATTCCCAAGGGGGAAAAATGCTTGAAAACCTTATAATTAGCAGCATAAATAGCCCACCGAGAAGACAAAAACAAGAAGCCTTCAAAAAATGTACTTAACCTTAAGCCACATGGAGGGCTGGCAACCCAACTGAGTTGAACATGATATAATTAAACATGTAGAATATTAAACCATATGTTTATCCTGGAGATGAGTCGTGTGGAAGAGATCTAAGCTTTAAATTATACTAATGATATGGAAATTTAAGTTTTCTACATGAACATTTTTAATGTAAATATATGAATAGTTATTTTTTAAAGATGATAGACTAGAAACACTGTATGTGCGGGTGTCATCTAGATCAGTGCAGGATCAGAAGCCCTTTTCCACAGCATAGACAGATGGAAGATTGCCCTCTGGTTTGATACTGAAGTGGGGATAGAGTCTTTTGTTGTTTGCAGTTGTGTCTCTTTCCTTTGTAATTTGCACGAGATCTTAATTCCAAAAGGGATAATCCATTTCTGCTTCTTTGATTACTGTAGGTCAGGTGGGTTTGCCTGCTGCTGCTCTTTCTCAAAATTCAACTTTTTTTTTTTTTTTTTTGAGACGGAGTCTCGCTCTGTCACCCAGGCTGGAGTGCAGCGGCGCGATCTCGGCTCACTGCAAGCTCCGTCTGCCAAGTTCGCGCCATTCTCCTGCCTCAGCCTCCCAAGTAGCTGGGACTACAGGCGCCCGCCACCAAACCCGGCTAATTTTTTGTATTTTTTTTAGGGGTTTCACTGTGTTAGCCAGGATGATCTCGATCTCCTGACCTCGTGATCTGCCCACCTCAGCCTCTCAAAATTCAACATTTTAGTGACATCATCCTAACCTTTACTTCAGGTTGGCCTTGTATTGTGTGTGCTTCCCAGCTACTCATATCTGCCTACTTCAGCATATTACAAAGCAGCTGTCTAGGTCACCTACTGTCATGATAAACTTGGTGAGGTTTTCTTTTTTTGTAGACAGGCTTTATTTTGTTGCTGGTCAACCAAGATGTCATTTGATGTAGGATTTAACTTGTTTTTGCATTACCCTAATGTGTTGACATCTCTGGTAGATTTAAAATTTATAATAACAGAAAAGACCATATTTTTTATTTATTTATTTTTTTGAGATGGAGTCTCACTCTGTTGCCCAGGCTGGAGTGCAGTGGCGTCATCTCGGCTCACTGCAACCTCTGCTTCCCAGGTTCAAGCAATTCTCCTGCCTCAGCCTCCTGAGTAGCTGGGACTACAGGCCCGTGCCACCATACCTGGCTAATTTTTTATGTTTTTAGTAGAGATAGGGTTTCACCATATTAGCCAGTATGGTCTCCATCTCCTGACCTCGTGATCTGCCCGCCTCAGCCTCCCAAAGTGCTGGGATCACAGGCGTGAGCCACCGTGCCCGGACAAGACCATGTGTTTCTACTCCACTGGAAACATCCAGTTAGGTACCAAGCTTCAGGACAATAACTGAGATTCAGAACTTCCTTGAATTTTTGTTTGCTTCTTTGTTTGTTTTTGTTTGAGACAGGGTCTCTCTCTGATGCCCAGGCTGGAGTGCAGTGGTATGATCTCAGCTCACTGCAACCTCCGCCTCTTGGGTTCAAGTGATTCTCCTGCATCAGCCTCCAGAGTAGCTGGGATTACAGGCCCCTGCCACCACACCCAGCTAATTTTTGTATTTTTAGTAGAGATGGGGTTTCACCATGTTGGGCAGGCTGGTCTTGAATTCCTGACCTCAAGTAATCCGCCCATCTCAGTCTCCCAGAGGGCTGGGATTACAGGCATGAGCCACCACACCGGGCCAAATTTTTGTTTTTTAAATATTTTTTATTTTGGAATGATTTTGATTTACAGAAAAGTTACCAAAATAGTAGAGTTTCTACTTCCTTTCACCTAGTTCCCTTTAATTTTAACATCTTACATTATAATGATATATTTATCTAAACAAATTAACATTGGCACATTTCTATTAACTAACCTCTAGACTTTATTTGAATTTCACCATTTTTTTTTTCCATTAATGTCTGTTTTCTGTCTTATGATCCAATCCAGGAGACCACGTTGCATTTAATTCCTTGAAATTTTAAAGCACATTTGTCAGAACAAAGTAGACAGGATATGGTGTGGTTTAGTGAAAAGGATGTGGATTTGAGGATCAAATAGACAGACACAGGTTTAATCATAGCTCTGCCATTTATTAGCTACTTGACTATAAAAAGTAGACTAAGTTGTTGTGAGGATTAAATGAGATAAGATGTGCCAGAAAGCACCTGGTGAGTAATTAATCCTTGGTAAATGTTTGTTATCTTCTTCCTGATATTGCAAAGTAGGAGACTTTTTAGTTGTGCATGCCTACTAAAATTCCTCTGGCTGTGTTTAGGGCCATCCCAAACCAGGTCACAGGAGTCTGCTTCAGAATGATTATCAATCAAATATAGTGCATTGACTTGGAAAACCACTTACTGGGCTTCTGCATGTCTTCTGTATATTTGCCTCTAGAGCATCAAGTTCAACAGATTATATAGAAGCAACAGTGGCTTTTTATGACATCTGTAGCCTGTAGCTAGCTACATTGGTATTCCATACCTCCAGTAGGACCAGCTGTGAAATCCACACCAAGATCCAGGGTCCTGTAGCCGGTTGACATGCAGAGCTCATTCTGCCAGCAATTCAAAGTAGACTCAAACATGGTCAGTTACATTAGAATGGAATACTAGACCTGAGGGTGTGTAGAGTTTATCTCAGAGCACTGGTTTTGCCAAATGGGTTGTAAAATAGATGAATACTTGCTTCTATTTCCTATGTGTGCCATGCTGTGAACATTAAGTCTGTTGTACTGATATGCTGTCTAAAACTGTGTTGTTCATGGAATACTACACAGCTATAAAAAAGAATGAAATCATGCCCTTTGTAGAAACATGGTTGCTGTGGGAAGCTGTTGTCTTAAGTGAATTAATGCAAAAATAGAAAACCAAATACCGCATGTTATTTATAAGTGGGAGCTAGGCCGGGTGCAGTGGCTCATGCCTGTAATCCCAGTGCTTTGGGAGGCCAATCTGGGAGGATAGTTTGAGGCTAGGAGTTTGTGAACAGCCTGGGCAACATAGTGAGACCCTGTCTCTACAAAAAATTTAAAAAATTAGCTGGGCATGGTGGTGAGCGTTTGTAGTTGCAGCTAGCTGGCAGGCTGAAGTAGAAGGATTGCTTGCGTCCAGGAGTTTGAGGCTGCTGCCTGGATGATAGGCGGAAAAAAAAAAAGGTAGGAGCTAAACATTGGGTACACATGGACATAAAAATGGGAACAACAGACACTGGGGACTCCAAAATTGGTGGGAGAGACGAAGGGGGTCAAGGGTTGAAAAACTACCTATTGGGTACTATGTTCACTCTTTGGTTGAAGGGTTCAATAGAAGCTTAAACCTCAACATCGTGCAATATATCCATGTAACAAACCTACACATGTATGCCCTGAATCTAAAATAAAAATAAAAATCTATCTGTGTTGTGATTTGGAAAAACAGGATTGAGGCTGGGATTGTGTGACAGTGAAGAGAAGAAAACCAAGCTGCTGGTTTTTTTTTTTTTTTTTTT
>NW_012119265.1:9177429-9179720 GCF_000951035.1 Colobus angolensis palliatus
AGGCGTGAGCCACCGCGCCCGGTCCAAGCTGCTTATGTGTGTTTTCCTTCCAGTTTGAAGATAGTGGGGAGTGTAAGTAAAAATCTTTGGCCATTTTAGTATATTGAAGAAAATCTGGTGCAGCACAAAATCTTACACTCTGCTTGAATATATTTGATGGTTTTGCCATCAAGAATGGAGATTTCTTCTTTCATCAGTGAGTCTGGGCTGGGTGTGGTGGCTCATACCTGTAATCCCAGCACTTTGGGAGGCCAAGGTGGATGGATTGCTTGAGCCCAAGAGTTCGAGACCATCCTGGGTTAACATGGTGAAACCCCATCTCTACAAAAAATACAAAAATTAGCTGGATGTGGTGAAACTCACCTGTAGTCCTAGCTACATGTGAGGCTGAGGTGGGAGGATTACCTGAGACAGGGCTGCAGTGAGCCGTGATCATGCCACTGAGCTCTAGCCTGGACACAGAGTGAGACTCTGTCCCAGGGGAAAACAAAAAGCATGTGTACTGGTACTATCAGTGTATTAGAGAAATTAGGTTCTAAAGTTATCTCCCATCCATTATTATTTAGTGATGGTTGATGATATGTAGTGAATATTTCTGAAGGATCATTTATTTGCCAAACACTTATTGAGCCCTAAGTTCAAGGCACTGTGTTTGGTACCAAAGGATAGAAAGATAAATATATTGAGGTCTCTGTTCCTGAGGAGCTTAAAATTTTGTGGGGGGAGATAAGACATTGATAAGTAACAATACAGGATTTGGGATTGGTGAGGATAAAGAGTCTGATTTTGAGAGGAGGAGAGCAATTGGGAGTGAATTTTTAGCTGGGTCTTTAAGGACAATAATTTTGAGAGGACAAGGATGAAGGTTAATGAGAAGCAGAGGAAACAGAATGAGAAAAGCATGGAGCCATGAAGGTGTGTGGTATATTTCTGAAATAGAGAGTAATCCAGTGCGTCTGGAGTGTGGGTTGTATGTAAATGTGGGATATTAGCTTAAAAGGCATGTTGGAGACAAATTATGAAGGACTTTGAATTAAATGCTGTTTGCTGTGGGACATACAGTGGTGATGTCTGTGTGTCATATCATGGCCACCATTGATGACCCAGGCTGTGCACTTGCCCCAAAACACTCAATCTTTTGCTGGGGGTTTTCAAACTTGTACTGGAAGAATAAAGAAAGACTAGTAGAGGGAATCTTAGATATAATGCTTGGGAATTCTCAGTGACCAAGGTATCTGCATGTTTAGGACACTGATAAGCAGTGGGTGAGATGGAGAGTGACCTAGTGAGTCATATGGGCTACAGTGGAGAGAAGATGTCCTGGCAGAGACTGAGTGCCAGACTCTAGTCATCTGCCAAGCATAGCAGCCCTCTTACTTTTTTATGGTGATATGAATTTCCCCAGGAACCAGAGACACTTGAACTGGCCTAGGGAAGAATTGTTCATATTGGCAGTAAGGGAAAAGCAGCAGAGCCTCCTTGATGAAACAGTAAAATGTGAGCTGGGAGCTACTGGGAGCCATGTTTCCAAGGTTTTGGAGAAAGCTCCTTTGAAAACTAAACTGATGAGAAAGACAGAGGCAAGTGAAATGGGATAGCAGGTCTTCAAGTCCAGCCAGCTGCACTCCTGCTCTTCACATTGTTTGGTATTGTGATCCAAGAAATTCAACGTTTTGCCTAGGCCAGTTCAACTGGAGTTTCTGGTTCCTGAGGAAGTTCGCAGCCAATAAAGGTATCATGCCAACCCCTGTGCCGGGGGCAAGCATTGTGATCAGCAGACCTAGTAGAACCACATACATGTGGGGTGGGTGACTATTACCCTAAAGAAGTGGGGCAGAGATGCTATCCTTAGTAAAGGGAGAAAATAGTAAGTATCCTCTTCTGATGAGGAAAGCACAACCTGGATCCACAGCCTTGGGGCTGGAAAAGAAGGTCTGCATTTGAGAAACACTGTCCCATTCCCATAGAATCTACTGTTAACTGAGGTAGGAATGCTAGAAGATAAGCAGACTTGGGAAGAGAAATAAAGGCCTCAATTTTTCCACTTTTGGGATTCAGCTGTCTTCAGAAATGTATAGACCAATGGAATAGAACAGAGGCCTCAGAATAACGCCACACATCTACAACCATCTGATCTTTGACAAACCTGACAAATTCAAGAAATGGGAAAAGGATTCCCTATTTAATAAATACTACTGGGAAAACTGGCTAGCCATACGTAGAAAGCTGAAACTGGATCCCTTCCTTACACCTTATACAAAAATTAATTCAAGATGGATTAAAGACTTAAA